>NW_027463951.1:0-72500 GCF_050947455.1 Rhinoderma darwinii
TACTGCTCCCTATATACAAGAATATAACTACTATAATACTGCTCCCTATATACAAGAATATAACTACTATAATACTGCTCCCTATATACAAGAATATAACTACTATAATAATGCCCCCTATATACAAGAATATAACTATTATAATACTGCTCCCTATATACAAGAATATAACTACTATAATACTGCCCCTATATACAAGAATATAACTACTATAATACTGCCCCCTATATACAAGAATATAACTACTATAATACTGCCCCTATATACAAGAATATAACTACTATAATACTGCCCCTATATACAAGAATATAACTACTATAATACTGCCCCCTATATACAAGAATATAACTACTATAATACTGCCCCCTATATACAAGAATATAACTACTATAATACTGCCCCCTATATACAAGAATATAACTACTATAATACTGCCCCTATATACAAGAATATAACTACTATAATATTGCCCCCTATATAAAAGAATATAACTACTATAATACTGCCCCTATGTACAAGAATATAACTACTATAATACTGCCCCTATGTACAAGAATATAACTACTATAATACTGCCCCTATGTACAAGAATATAACTACTATAATACTGCTCCTATATACAAGAATATAACTACTATAATACTACCCCATATATACAAGAATATAACTACTATAATACTGCTCCCTATATACAAGAATATAACTACTATAATTCCTCTCCTATGTTCAATATTATTTATTGTCTTATAAGGAGAGTTAGAATTTCACTGATGTTTCTTGCTGATTGTTTCTAGTCTTTAGGTTGCTCAGGTGACCGCAGATACTTAGATTTTTATACCTAGAACCCGGGACGCTCGGCCGCAGCAACAATCAGTAGGACTATACTGTAGATGATGAGCTTCAGAGTCCTGCTCAGATGTGGACAGTAAGAGTCCCATTATATATATGGGAGAGAGATGTAAATAGAATATATCCACATCCGTCCCTATTCCCATGAGCTCACAATCTAATTTTACAGATGTTACCGCTGGTTATATTAGATGTCAGAGTCTTCCTGTTTATGTAAAAAAATAAAAATAATATATTATATGTTTTTTAGATCCTTAGTTGAAACCAGAGCTCGGTTTTCCTCCACCCAGGGCAAAGTCTCAGCCGTCTGCCCCATCCATGTATCTCGATATTATGGCCAAGGCAAAGTGTCTTGTTGGCATCCCTCCTGGCACCCGGGCACCTGTCTTTGTTTTCTGGATTTTGCCTCTGGTCATAACCGCTTCAAGCTGGACCTTTTCTATGAAGGAGACAGATTCCACTATTTACCGATGTAGCAGAGCTGAATTTGTCGTGGACGTTGTTCTTATACGTTAGAATAACTGACTTGTTAAGATAATGCAGAAGGTTTACTGCAGTCTTGCCCTAACCACAGATAACACATACGTACTAGTGCCAAAGGACAAACTCTGCTCTGCTACATCTCTATACACACATATATATTGTATCCATTGTCCAGTAATTAAGAAGAGTAGAAGGTACTGTAGACTGAGCCCATTAGTTAAATGGCTGTACAGCAGAGAGGAAGCACTTAGACTTGTGAATAAGGAAACGTTTTTATGGCGAGATGCATCGCGTTATGGATACGCCATCGATAATGACTCCATTAAACATTTAGAGGGTTTATGTCATGTGATGCATTAGTTCTGAAAGCAAAATCAGAATCAATATTGAGAATATGAAAACTGGAGACCTGAGCAGCGTCCTCGCAGGCATGTCGTGTCTATAGCGGGGGAATTCTATATACATAGGGTTATATAGACGTATGGAAGCCTCTGTGGGGCCTATAGCACTGTTCATCCTGAGCCTCCTCGTGCAGGAATAGAAAGCCTAGAACTACAATGATGACTTGACCTTTTACCCCGGGAGGGTGGAAGGAGTGAGAGGGGTGAATCCCCGTATAACCATGCGGATCTATACACCCTTCAGGGTATGCGGAGATCTGGGAGACTGACCACCCCTATGGTCACAGTGGCGGCTGCCATTAGTAGTCGTCACCCATCGTCTATTCCCGTGTAGCAGAGATGGATATAACACAGGACGACTGTTTAGGGGGAAGTGTTCTGGATTTGGGTGAGCGCAGCGCTTCTCTGTAATCTATAGGGATACATGAAGTTCATATGTGAATTTAGTGACATCACAGATAAAGGGCATCTGATACGCTGTCGATTGTTAGCTCCTGTGCCAAATCTGTAAACCTCCTGGTTTATAAAATAATGTCATAAACCTGTATAGATTGTAAGCTCTTGTGCCAAAATCCTCTATCTTCCCATCCTCCTATAACAATGTCATTAGAAACTCCTGTATCCTATAATGTGCCCGTCCTATAACACTGTCCTAATGTAAACTCCTGCGCCAAATCCATTCATCCTCCCTCCTTATATTCTATATACCTAATAGATTGTAAGCTCCTGCGCCATAACCCCTCATCTCCCCTCCTAATATAGTAATGTCATATACCCCATAGACCTCATCCTGTGCTGCTATATCCTCTGGTCTGCCCCCCCCCCCATATAATAATGTTATATCTCCAAAGACCTCACCCTGTGCTATATCCTCTATCAGCCCCCCACATAATAATGTCATATACCCCATAGACCTCACCCTGTGCTATATCCCCTGGTCTGACCCCATATAATAATGTCATATACCCAATAGACCTCACCTTGTGCTATATCCTCTGGTCAACCCCCGCCATGTAATAATGTTATATACCCCATAGACCTCACCCTTTGCTATATCCTCTGGTCCCCCCCCCCCCATATAATAATGTTATATACCCCATAGACCTCATCCTGTGCTATATCCTCTGGTCCGCCCCATGTAATAATGTTATATACCCCATAGACCTCATCCTGTGCTATATCCTCTGGTCCCCCCCCCCCCCCATGTAATAATGTTATATACCCCATAGACCTCATCCTGTGCTATATCCTCTGGTCCACCCCCCATGTAATCATGTTATATACCCCATAGACCTCCTCCTGTGCTATATCCTCTGGTCCACCCCCCATGTAATCATGTTATATACCCCATAGACCCTTAACTATATCCTCTGGTCTGTCCCTATATATTAATGTCATGTACCCCATAGACTGTTAGCTCTTGTGCCGATTCCTCTTATATCGTTGTATTTGCTCTGCAGTGTCAGCAGGTTTTGTCCATTCACCTCCCATCTCCCTATTATTTACAAGCAGCATTTAGTGTCATCTGCGGGCAGGTCCACGTCTGACTCCTTATTTAGCTCTTCTTTGACTCCTTTCCAAGGTCTCGTGTGGGGAATTTGCTGGCGGAGAACGTGAATGACAATAAATGTATTTTCCAGCAGAGGGACTGGAGTCTGAGCAAGAAGTTTCCTGGAGTTACAAGACAGAAGTCTCTGCAGGTGACTGAACCCGGAGCCCGGACTGAAGTCTCTGCCCGTCCATCTAGTGCACCAGCGGAGAGAACCCCAGGTAAGTCAGCCGGGGGGTGATACATGGGACATCCGAGGTGCCAGCGTGACCTTGAGCTGCTGATTGTATGTGGGCGGGTGTGTGGCAGCTCCGTGCTGTGGTGGTGACGGTGCTGCTTCCCCTTTATGAGGATACGATACAGAGTGGCACCAAGTTAGGGTCTGGATGATTGTTTGGGGCGGTCAGAGGGTCACCCCATATAATGATTGTAATAAGTGTTGGAGCAAACTCGTGAAACCGGAGTCCTGAGTCACTGTCACCGGCACTTTAATAATATACATCTCCGTACCTTACCCTGTATACAGCGAGCTCCGCACCCAGCCTGTGTGTACCGACTACGTGGTATACACATTATTGTGCCCACTTCATTGTTGTTCTTGTATCCAGCTCCTGTGTCATCTACTTATACACCGCACCTCTCCAGTATACGCTATATACACTGCACCTCTCCAGTATACGCTATATACACTGCACCTCTCCAGTATACGCTATATACACCGCACCTCTCCAGTATACGCTATATACACCGCACCTCTCCAGTATACGCTATATACACCGCACCTCTCCAGTATACGCTATATACACCGCACCTCTCCGGTATACGCTATATACACTGCACCTCTCCGGTATACGCTATATACACTGCACCTCTCCGGTATACGCTATATACACTGCACCTCTCCAGTATACGCTATATACACTGCACCTCTCCAGTATACGCTATATACACTGCACCTCTCCAGTATACGCTATATACACCGCACCTCTCCAGTATACGCTATATACACCGCACCTCTCCGGTATACGCTATATACACCGCACCTCTCCGGTATACGCTATATACACTGCACCTCTCCGGTATACGCCATATACACTGCACCTCTCCAGTATACGCTATATACACCGCACCTCTCCGGTATACGCTATATACACTGCACCTCTCCGGTATACGCTATATACACCGCACCTCTCCAGTATACGCTATATACACCGCACCTCTCCAGTATACGCTATATACACCGCACCTCTCCAGTATATGCTATATACACCGTACCTATCCAGTATACGCTATATACACTGCACCTCTCCAGTATACGCTATATACACCGCACCTCTCCAGTATACGCTATATACACCGCACCTATCCAGTATACGCTATATACACTGCACCTCTCCAGTATACGCTATATACACTGCACCTCTCCAGTATATGCTATATACACTGCACCTCTCCAGTATATGCTATATACACTGCACCTCTCCAGTATATGCTATATACACTGCACCTCTCCAGTATACGCTATATACACTGCACCTCTCCAGTATACGCTATATACACTGCACCTCTCCAGTATACGCTATATACACCGCACCTCTCCAGTATACGCTATATACACCGCACCTATCCAGTATACGCTATATACACTGCACCTCTCCAGTATACGCTATATACACTGCACCTCTCCAGTATATGCTATATACACTGCACCTCTCCAGTATATGCTATATACACCGCACCTCTCCAGTATACGCTATATACACCGCACCTCTCCAGTATACGCTATATACACCGCACCTCTCCAGTATACGCTATATACACCGCACCTCCCCAGTATACGCTATATACACCGCACCTCTCCAGTATACGCTATATACACTGCACCTCTCCAGTATATGCTATATACACTGCACCTCCCCAGTATACGCTATATACACCGCACCTCTCCAGTATACGCTATATACACCGCACCTCTCCAGTATACGCTATATACACTGCACCTCTCCAGTATACGCTATATACACTGCACCTCCCCAGTATACGCTATATACACTGCACCTCTCCAGTATACGCCATATACACTGCACCTCTCCAGTATTCGCTATATACACTGCACCTCTCCAGTATACGCCATATACACCGCACCTCTCCGGTATACGCCATATACACTGCACCTATCCGGTATACGCCATATACACTGCACCTCTCCTGTATACGCCATATACACTGCACCTCTCCAGTATCCTGTGCAGTCTCTTCCTCCTGTGCAGTCTCTTCCTACTCTAAGCTCAGCTGATTGTGCTCCATATTTCTCTTGCCCTCAGTTTCTGGGACAGGAAGTAGCTGTCTGACCTACAATTGTCACTCATTTACGTTGTTATGCAGCTGCTTTTTCTGTCACCTATTCAACCAGAGGCTCCTCCTCCCTCTTTTGGATCTGCCTGGCAGCCAATCACAATTAGAGAACCTTCTCATCTATCTCACTGTGCAGGGACTTTATTTGATTCTCTACATATAGAATGTGAGACACGATCTGGTATCAACAACCAGATGATTATTTATCCATCGGGAACGTGTCAGACCGAGCACAACCTTCATTTATAGCCTAGAAGGTTGAAAACAAATCATGATGGGAAGTATAATGTATTAGTGGCGTCCGAGAGCGAGGAAGTAGCTAACTTCTCCACCGATTTTGGTTTCTAATAGATAGTATCAGTCTGGGACAAAACTTGAATAAAATGAATGTGGCTTTTTTATTGTCCGCCCTGACACAAATATAAAAGATAGAATCTCTGGAAATAAATTTTGATTTGTCCCAAAAACTTTTTAAGAGTCCGGAAAACATTGTTTTATTATAGTGAAGGCATTTTGTGTTTCCAGCGTACAATATCATTACAACAAACACAAACCTGTTGTGTGTTTACAAAACTATTTTTGTCATCTCGATCTGCAGTAAAAATGTGTTAACTTCACAGAATGACTAAAAAACAAATGACGTAATAACATTCACGTCGTGTTTACAAAACCTCAACGGGAAGCGCCAAATTGTAACAAGTTCACGTGTGTATCGGAAATGTAGCCATGAGGGCACAAGCGAGTCTGTAGGGTTAGGGTCCCCATTCTTCTTCTCCATGGGCAGTGTGGACCTGTGCGGGTCTCCATCTCTCCACAGGAGCGTCCACATCACGAAACAAGGGGGGGAGGGGAGAAGTCAAGGGTCATAATGACCTTCTCTCCTACAAGGAATGAGAATGAAGGTGAACAAGGACTAGACCCCTTTCTTACCAGGACGGTCGGGTTAACCGGCACCAGGAAGGGCCCCCACCATGATATTGCTACGAGGCCACGTCTTCTCCATGTATGACCCTGCACAAAATTGATGTAATTTATTGTCCGCAAACTCTGACGTCTTAATAAATATGTAGCGTGGGCTCCACAAAATAGATTTTAATGACACAATATAAAATCCTATTCTGAATATTTTCCCCGTGCTCTTCTCTACAGGGAATAATCTTTAGATGGAGGCAAAGAGTCTGACCGTATGTGAAGGTTTAGTATGTTAGGCCCCATGAACACGGCTCATTGCGGGCATGGACGGCTGCCACCCGCATTTTCGGCCCGTGCTCCAATACAAAGTATGGGAGCACAGTCCGTAAAAATCAAAAGATAGGACATGTTCTATCTTTTGCGGTACACTTCTACGGCCCGGATACCTTCCCGTAAATAAACGGGAAGGTGTCCGTGGACAATAGAAGTTGATGGGTCCGTAATTGCGGACGACTTTTACGGTCGCGTGCATGGGGCTTTACTTGGGGTTGGGTCATGAATATACACTACCGTTCAAAAGTTTGGGGTCACCCAGACAATTTTGTGTTTTCCATGAAAACTCACACTTATATTTATCAAATGAGTTGCAAAGTGACCAGAAAATATAGTCCAGACATTGACAAGGTTAGAAATAATGATTTTCTCCTTCAGACTTTGCTTTGGTCGCTCCATTTGCAGCAATTCCAGCATTGCAGACCTTTGGCATTCGAGCTGTTAATTTGCTGAGGTCATCGGGAGACATTTCCCCCCCCCCCATGCTTCCAGAAGCCCCTCCCACAAGTTGGATTGGCTTGATGGGCACTTCTTGCGTACCATACGGTCAAGCTCCTCCCACAACAGCTCTATGGGGGTGAGATCTGGTGACTGCGCTGGCCACTCCATTACAGATAGAATACCAGCTGCCGGCTTCTTCCCTAAATAGTTCTTGCATCATTTGAAGGTGCTTTGGGTCATTGTCCTGTTGTAGGATGAAATTGGCTCCAATCAAGCGCTGTCCACAGGGTATGGCATGGCGTTGCGGAGTGATCGCCTTCCTTATTCACAATCCCTTTTACCTTGTACAAATCTCCCACTTTACCCCAGACCATCACATGACCTCCACCATGCTTGACAGATGGCGTCCGGCGCTCTTCCAGCATCTTTTCAGTTGTTCTGCGTCTCACAAATGTTCTTCTGTGTGATCCAAACACCTCAAACTTCCATTCGTCTGTCCATAACACTTTTTTCCAATCTTCCTCTGTCCAATGTCTGTGTGCTTTTGCCCATATTAATCTTTTCCTTTTATTAGCCAGTCTCAGATATGGCTTTTTCTTTGCCCCTCTGCCCTGAAGGCCGGCATCCCGGAGTCGCCTCTTCACTGTAGACGTTGACACTGGCGGTTTACGGGTACTATTTAATGAAGCTGCCAGTTGAGGACCTGTGAGGCGTCTATTTCTCACACTAGAGACTCTAATGTACTTGTCTTGTTGCTCAGTTGTGCAGCGGGGCCTCCCACTTCTCTTTCTACTCTGGTTAGAGCCTGTTTGTGCCGTCCTCTGAAGGGAGTAGTACACACCGTTGTAGGAAATCTTCCGTTTCTTGGCAATTTCTCACATGGAATAGCCTTCATTTCTAAGAACAAGAATAGACTGTCGAGTTTCACATGAAAGCTCTCTTTTTCTAGCCATTTTGAGAGTTTAATCGAACCCACAAATGTAATGCTCCAGATTCTCAACTAGCTCAAAGGAAGGTCAGTTTTATAGCTCCTCTAAACAGCAAAACTGTTTACAGCGGTGCTAACATAATTGCACAAGGGTTTTCAAGTGTTTTCTAATCATCCATTAGCCTTCTAACACAGTTAGCAAACACAATGTACCATTAGAACACTGGAGTGATGGCTGCTGGAAATGGGCCTCTATACACCTATGTAGATATTGCATTAAAAACCAGACTTTTGAACGGTAGTGTATATTGAATACATATTGATAACCGATAGGAAGTTTGCAGTGGTCCTCAGTGAGTAATGTCATTGTACCGATTTTGCTTTTGTATATGACCCCAGAGTGTGTATCTTGTCTTAAAATTTTACTGACGTATTCTAGAATACGTGACACAGAGTTATTTACAGGCAAGTAGCCAACAACAATGATGTCATCTCTAAAGAAAACATTTATTTGAAGGACAAAACACATTCTGTCAAACTAAAAATAATTTTTTGGCCACAAAATTAACTTTGTCAGCACAAAAAAAAATAAAAAATTATGTTTTGATTAACTCGTCCTCTCAAATCAATTTCACTAGTAATGAATCATTTCAGGACAAAACTATCGAAAAATAACCTTTTAATCAAAATATGTTTTAAATAATTAATTTTGGATTAGTATATTAATTTTTGTGAACACAACACATATTCTGTGTTCACAAAATTAGTTTTTTGCTGTCACAAATTTCAACATATAAATTTTGTATTCTCGAAATGCATTTTGTGCTCGCTGTGAAGTCCTCGCTCCCTGAGTCAGACGAGAGTTATCTAGACAATGCGGTTGTGTTGTGACATGTGATCCAATGTGATACTTATGATAAACAGGTGTCTCTACTTCCCCACTGACGGGTGGTGCTGACTTATAAAAACACCGTACAGTAGAGTTACCGGAGGAGCAATAGCAGAGCCCATAATCTGCTCTAAAAATACTTCCCTACAGAGATGCGGGAGATGTTAATCTGTCTTCAGTCCGACCTCCTCCTCGGTGTCTTGTTCAAAGTCTTCATATTTCCCAGCCTGACCCATCTCCTATACTTGTCTCTGATGAAAACATCCCGGCAATAAAAGCGGAGCTCACACTGAGAGACGAGAGAGGAAGAAGAGCATCAGACAAGCATCTCAAAGACTCTGCGCAAAGGACTCGCCTACTGTGGACCAGGACTAAGGTCCCTCAAGATTGAACTGATCTACTGTGGACCAGGACTAAGTTTGCTCAAGATTGAATTGATTTACTGTGCACCAAAACTAAGGTACCTCAGGATTGAACTGATCTATTGTTGAAAAGGACATAGGCCTCATAGGACAGGGGTCACCTACATTGGATGAGAAGGTCCCATAGGACTGGGTTCACCTACTGTGGAGAAAGACTTAAGACCCACAGGACCAAGCTCATCTACAGTAAAAGACTAAAATCCACAGGATTGGGCTCATTTACTGTAGACAAGGAGGTCCAATAGGACTGAGCTGATCTATTTTGAATAGAGGTTTGGGTATTAAAGCTCTGGGTGACCCTGCCTGCTATAAGTTTGTCTTAACAAGCATACCCCGGCTCACCGACCAAAAGTTTGGCTTTTCTAAAATAATTTTGAATTTAGCTTCCAGTCCTGAGATTACTGAGCAAAGTTTAATATCACTTGAAATAAATCTGTTTTGGACATAATCATCTGTGATAAGTGGCCTCTGTGCAGGACCCATGGCAGTACCTGGAACAGTAGGTAAGTACCCCTCATGTAACCTCAAGGTTTCCTTTTTCAGCTCTGGTTTCAGACTTGACTTTGCATAAAAAAATACCCCCCGGCTGTGTTTACATGTAGCTGCTATATATATATATATATATATATATATATGTATATATATATATATGTGTATGTGTGTGTATATATATATATATATGTGTATGTGTGTGTATATATATATATATATGTGTGTGTATGTGTGTGTGTGTGTGTGTATATATATATATATATATATGTATGTGTGTGTGTGTGTGTGTGTATATATATATATATATGTGTGTGTGTGTGTGTATATATATATATATATATATATAGACCTATATAGATGGATCTATATTTATATTGACTTCTGTATCAGGGGGTTTGGTCTTGATACATTTTAGGAAAATTATGATACAACTAAGAGCTCACAGACTTTTTTTCTGCTTCCTCTTTCGCTTCCGGAAATTGAAATTTTGACACTTGAAAGGTTTCCTGGGTAAGTTGTTGTATTCCTGTTTTCGGCTCCCTCACATCTGATGTAAACTGCAAGTCACGGTGTGAAGTAATATTCTGCGGCCTCAGAGATTACATAGGCAGCTGCTTGTTATGTGCAGGCGGACCCTGGGTCAATGCCAACATCCTCTTCCATGGATCTGTATATTGTGTGAAAAGTTTTCTTCCCGTGGAGTTGTTAGACAGGAATACTCTCAATTCCAGAGCTGCATGCAATATTTCTTCAAGGGGGGGGGGGGGGGTTAATGATCAATAGAGGCCGTGTCACATGACCCCACGTTTACGACGTTTATTCACAACCTGATTCCATGTGCGGTCATCTGACACAAATGTAAGAGTAGAGCGAAGGAAACGGCTGCCAGAACTTTCAGCCAGGGACTGGGGATTGTTTTGATCCCATAACCCCCCCTACTGTATACCACTGCGAAATACGATCGGACGTGGCAATCAAGATCACAGTATTATATAAGCTGATCATACTGCACATTTGGAAGATGTCATCACATAATATCTCTCATTTCACTAGCAGAACCGACCCATAGATAGTGCTGACCATGCACAATGGCGGCAGACATTTTATGGGCGGAGCTAATATTTATGAAAAGGGTGGTGATTGGTTTAAATGAAAGAGTTTAGTGATGTCACCAGTTCCCAGTGAAATGACAGATATGCAGTAGGAAGAGCAACGTGGATGAGTTGGGAACATCGATGGGGGCATCGTTATCACTTTAATAAGAGAAGTGTCTGCATTGAGTCAGTGGGGCACCTGTCATAGAGATAGCCGCGTCGAGAGGATGGGGGCGCCAAAATAAATTTTCTAATTCTGAAGTCCATGGAGCTGATTTATTTGCAGTCCAAAAGCTACGATTTATACGGCTTCACTGGAAATTACTCCAAACAGACCTGAAGAGTTGACGGACCTGTAATGTAACGCAATGTCTTATTCCTTGGAAGTCTCCGTTACTATCGAGGACCATGATGCAAAGTGTTTCTCCCTTTATTATATGGACTAAAAGGCCATTTTTGATAAGTTACAGTGCACCGGCTTGGGCGCCATGTTGGCCACCATGACCTTGCATGTGGTCCTTCAGCTTTAATAATGGTGCTTCTTCAATATTGACGTATGTTTAAGATTTGTCCATACAAAACAGGAGCCAGAGGTCTTGGCGATCACGGGCCGGGGTTCTGTGAACTATAGAAAGAATATAAGCTCATCGTTCATACCGTAAATGACTTCATGTACATAATGGTTGAAAAGGTTTGGAAAAAACTCAAACCAGTCGAACCAGTCACAGTAATGTATTCTTGGCTTGGTAGTCACAGATCTTATAGCTCTTCTTTGATGTCCTACATTGTAAACGCTGCTAAATAAATATTGTATTGTGTTGTGTGCGTTTCTCTTTAGTCATCTCTGTGTTTATCGCTAGGGAAGGTCGGCACTGCTTGTGTAATGTGGACTTCTCATATCATGTTGAGTCCATGATTGTTTTTGACTCCTCATATGATGTCTCCTCAAATGGTGTTTGTCTTCTTGTCGGACGTCGGCTTCTCGTCGGACGTCGGCTTCTTGTCGGACGTCGGCTTCTCGTCGGGAACGTCGGCTTCTCGTGGGGAACGTCGGCTTCTCGTGGGGAACGTCGGCTTCTCGTGGGGGACGTCGGCTTCTCGTGGGGGACGTCGGCTTCTCGTGGGGGACGTCGGCTTCTCGTGGGGGACGTCGGCTTCTCGTGGGGGACGTCGGCTTCTCGTGGGGGACGTCGGCTTCTCGTGGGGGACGTCGGCTTCTCGTGGGGGACGTCGGCTTCTCGTGGGGGACGTCGGCTTCTCGTGGGGGACGTCGGCTTCTCGTGGAGGTGGTGTCCTCTAATGATGTTGTTGACTGCTCCATAATTGTTTTTGACTCCTCATATGATGTCTCCTCAAATGGTGTTTGTCTTCTTGTCGGACGTCGGCTTCTCGTCGGACGTCGGCTTCTCGTCGGACGTCGGCTTCTCGTGGGGAACGTCGGCTTCTCGTGGGGGACGTCGGCTTCTCGTGGGGGACGTCGGCTTCTCGTGGGGGACGTCTGCTTCTCGTGGGGGACGTCGGCTTCTCGTGGGGGACGTCGGCTTTTCGTGGGGGACGTCGGCTTTTCGTAGGGGACGTCGGCTTTTCGTGGGGGACGTCGGCTTTTCGTGGGGGACGTCGGCTTTTCGTGGGGGACGTCGGCTTCTCGTGGGGGACGTCGGCTTCTCGTGGGGGACGTCGGCTTCTCGTGGGGGACGTCGGCTTCTCGTGGGGGACGTCGGCTTCTCGTGGAGGTGGTGTCCTCTAATGATGTTGTTGACTGCTCGAATGATGTTATCTCCTCGCATGACGATGCGGACTCCTAGAAGGAAGTTTAACTACCGTGGATTCAGAGGTTGCCGTCTCACAGAGATAGTGGTGCTTTATGGAACCCATAGACCCCTTTCCATCATAAGCAATATTACAGTGTTTACACATTGTGCCCATATAACATTTTCACAAAACCGCGGTACGACATGGTATATGACCGCAACGTGTGCCGTGTGCCTTTATAAGGCTAGAGTTCAATAGTGACATAGCGTTACGCGTGAGCCGTGGTAGAATTGAAGGATTACAGCAACGTGACCTCATTGTTTGTCTCTGGAATTTGGCTGGATTGTTTGCGATTATTTCTAGATCACTTTTGTTTTTCATAAGGAAAATTAGAAGCCAAAGCACGGTCGCAGTAATCTTGGGATTTAGGGAGTGGCCATAGGGGGTGCAGAGGTAGAAGTCGCACGGGGTCCCATAAGAAGACTAGTATTGCGGCACATTGTAGGTGGGGGCCCTGTCAGAGATTTTTCGTTGGGGTCTGAGAGTTTCGCTTTACCCGGGATTTTACAACAAATCTTGTTCCACGCCGTGTCGCCACGCCCACGCTGCACTAACCTCAAGGAGCGGTGTAGAAGTAAGATGGCGTATTATGGTAATTGCGCAATAAAGTATTAACTATAGGCAGACCTTAATATACCAAGATGAAAACTTTTACTATGTATAAAGATCCTATACAATATGGAGTAATTTTACACAATAACAAGTGTGAGGACGGAGACCCTGGTCCAGGAGCCTCGTGTTACGCCTCCGACTTCAGCCCGATAGGATTTCCAGGGCCCATGAAAATATTTCACCTGGTGCTTCCCTGTCCCTTCAACGGATAAGAGACGAGAAATAATGCAAATTAATGATGATAATAAGTAAATAAGACCTTGATGGAACATCCGGATATAAGAGCTGAATACAGAAGAAGACATTCCCTCAGAGCTTAAATCGCAGTGATTGCACGATCCTTTATCTGCCTCTTTTTCTTAGTTTTTACATTGGATCAGCTTTATATTTCCATATCCGACTTCGGTTTAATACATTGTAACGATGCAAAGAGAAGCTTCATAATGAGTGTCAGGAGCGAATCCAAATATAAGTTACCGAATCTCTATAATGAATATATAATTATACAGGACAGATTTATATAATTACATCACACATAGGCATCTCTATAGGAATACATACCAGAAAGGTTCCAATCAATGAAAGTAATGAATACCTGCTGTACATACCTAAACTTGTTATATTCTTGTATATAGGGAACAGTATTATAGTAGTTATAGTCTTGTATATAGGGGCAGTATTATAGTAGTTATATTCTTGTATATAGGAGCAGTATTATAGTAGTTATAGTCTTGTATATAGGGGCAGTATTATAGTAGTTATATTCTTGTATATAGGGAGCAGTATATAGTAGTTATACTCTTGTATATAGGGAACAGTATTATAGTAGTTATATTCTTGTATATAGGAGCAGTATTATAGTCGTTATATTCTTGTATATAGGAGCAGTATTATAGTAGTTATATTCTTGTATATAGGGGCAGTATTATAGTAGTTATATTCTTGTATATAGGGGGCAGTATTATAGTAGTTATATTCTTGTATATAGGAGCAGTATTATAGTAGTTATATTCTTGTATATAGGAGCAGTATTATAGTAGTTATATTCTTGTATATAGGAGCAGTATTATAGTAGTTATATTCTTGTATATAGGAGCAGTATTATAGTAGTTATATTCTTGTATATAGGGGTGCAGTATTATAATAGTTATATTCTTGTATATAGGAGCAGTATTATAGTAGTTATATTCTTGTATATAGGAGGCAGTATTATAGTAGTTATATTCTTGTATATAGGAGCAGTATTATAGTCGTTATATTCTTGTATATAGGAGCAGTATTATAGTAGTTATATTCTTGTATATAGGGGCAGTATTATAGTAGTTATATTCTTGTATATAGGGGGCAGTATTATAGTAGTTATATTCTTGTATATAGGAGCAGTATTATAGTAGTTATATTCTTGTATATAGGAGCAGTATTATAGTAGTTATATTCTTGTATATAGGAGCAGTATTATAGTAGTTATATTCTTGTATATAGGAGCAGTATTATAGTAGTTATATTCTTGTATATAGGGGTGCAGTATTATAATAGTTATATTCTTGTATATAGGAGCAGTATTATAGTAGTTATATTCTTGTATATAGGAGGCAGTATTATAGTAGTTATATTCTTGTATATAGGAGCAGTATTATAGTAGTTATATTCTTGTATATAGGAGCAGTATTATAGTCGTTACATTCTTGTATATAGGGGGCAGTATTATAGTAGTTATAGTCTTGTATATAGGGGGCAGTATTATAGTAGTTATAGTCTTGTATATAGGGGGCAGTATTATAGTAGTTATATTCTTGTATATAGGGGCAGTATTATAGTAGTTATATTATTGTATATAGAGTGCAGTATTATAGTAGTTATATTCTTGTATATAGGAACAGTATTATAGTAGTTATATTCTTGTATATAGGGGCAGTATTATAGTACTTATATTCTTGTATATAGGGGGCGGTATTATAGTAGTTATATTCTTGTATATAGGGGCAGTATTATAGTGGTTATATTCTTGTATATAGGAGCAGTATTATAGTAGTTATATTTGTGTATATAGGGGCAGTATTATAGTAGTTATATTCTTGTATATAGGAGCAGTATTATAGTAGTTATATTCTTGTATATAGGGAGCAGTATTATAGTAGTTATATTCTTGTATATAGGGAGCAGTATTATAGTAGTTATATTCTTATATATAGGAGCAGTATTATAGTAGTTACATTCTTGTATATAGTGGCAGTATTATAGTAGTTATAGTCTTGTATATAGTGGCAGTATTATAGTAGTTATAGTCTTGTATATAGGGGCAGTATTATAGTAGTTATATTCTTGTATACAGAGGGCAGTATTATAGTAGTTATATTCTTGTATATAGGGGCAGTATTATAGTAGTTATATTCTTGTACATAGGAGCAGTATTATAGTAGTTATATTCTTGTATATAGGGGCAGTATTATAGTAGTTGTATTCTTGTATATAGGAGCAGTATTATAGTAGTTATATTCCTGTATATAGGGGCACTATTATAGTAGTTATATACTTGTATATAGGAGCAGTATTATAGTAGTTATATTCTTGTATATAGGGGCAGTGTTATAGTAGTTATATTCTTGTATATAGGGGGCAGTATTATAGTAGTTATATTCTTGTATATAGGGGCAGTATTATAGTAGTTATATTCTTGTATATAGGGGGCAGTATTATAGTAGTTATATTCTTGTATATAGGAGCAGTATTATAGTAGTTATATTCTTGTATATAGGGGGCAGTATTATAGCAGTTATATTCTTGTATATAGGGGGCAGCATTATAGTAGTCCGTGCAAGCAATGAAATGTGCTTTGTTTTTTAGAACCGTGTGAATAAGCTCGTAAAAGGACTACAACTTTTCTGAGTCAGAAATGTGCTCAGAGCAGTTGTCACTTCCCTCCCCCACTCTGTTTGTAAGCAAAACCAATTAACAGGCTTTTAGTTGCTTAGTGATAGTTACTGCACCTCTAACAAAGTAAATATATATATAATGGTGACTTGAATAGTTTTTCGATAGAACGTACAGTAGATGAAGCCATTGAAGCTTGTGAGCTCGGTCCAGGTGTCTCCTCCAGTTTTATTTGATCTCTGATCTTTTCAGGACTTCTTATTCTATCTTGTTTCACTCTTTAGGAGAGATGCCGCGACACTTCCCTCGCCTTAATATTTCGGAGGTGGATGAACAAGTCCGACTTCTTGCTGAGAAAGTTTTTGCTAAAGTTCTTCGAGAAGAAGACAGTAAAGATGCTTTATCCCTGTTCACTGTGCCGGAGGATTGTCCTATTGGACAGAAGGAGGCCAAAGAACGTGAACTGGAGAAGGAAATAGCAGAACAGAAATCTGCTGAAATTGTTAAAAGGTTTGTGTTGGCGCAGTTATTGTACGTAGCAGTTTGTAATTTCTAACACATCACAATTCTCTGGTTCAACAGAATCTTAGGTTTTCCAACATCTTGACACAATGAACATGATTTCCTGTTTTTATATTAAGAAATAGAAAAATAATATTTTCTCTCTCGTTTCTAAGCATGTTTCAAAACACAACAATATTCTGCTGACTGTAGATGCAGCTGACTGGCACTGAACTAAATTGCGAGGTTTTAAATATTCCTTAGTGGAATTTTCCCCATATTATCCATACTATCCTTCCGGGTATAAGACACATCTTCTAGTCTCTGACGCTACATAACTCTGTGTCATGGGAAAACCTAGAGGAACAACAATAACACAAGGTCTATTTAGATGCTAATAAAGCCTCAAAGCTCTAAATACAGACACCCAGCTACCCTGCTTGATGATGGTTTCCATGTAGCAACAGATTTTTCCTAAATGCAAAAATTAAAATGAATTATTGAGATGCTGGATTTAGCATTTGCTGTTCGATGTTAATGATAGGTGAGGCTTCAGTCTGTGGGCCTTTGTCAGGTTATTGACAGCCTGCCCTGAGCATGTCCTTGACTGACGCGGTTATCTACACCGGTGCCCAAAATTAGAGGTGCTGATGTGAGGAAGACAACTGTAAGGGTCATGTGACAGCCTCCGGAATCATTGTCAACACAGATCTGGAATTAATGCAGTTACTGAATGTATCATTGTAGACGGTTCTAGAAATGTATCCAATAATAGCAATATGCCGAACAATACCAATACATGCCCTCTTTCTCCGCCTATAAAGGTGGCTTTCCCGTTCTGCCCAGGACATGTGACCATGTAGGCGCATTAACCCAACAAAATGTGCCAGGAAAGTGGCGTAATGTGCGCTGGAAAATGTCTGGAGCGATGAGCGCGTGTGTAGTATATTATTAAAAACATGCGCCATTTTTAACCTCTTTCTGTGACCTGTACGACAGATTTAAAGAAAGTTGCACAAAAAGAGCACGGCTAAAAACGTATTATGGACTGGTACATCCGTAAATTATCCCCACCTTTTCAACAATATATTTCTTATTGCGCCAATGCATTTTAAACAGAAAATGAAGCAACTTTACAAAAAGTTTTAATCAAAAATCGCCTCCCGTTCTATGTATACAGCTCCTATGCAGAGTTATGTGTCTCTATAGTTACAGATTACATCCGCCCTCCACTTGCACCGCACATAAAGCCATCTGTCATTTGGATGAGGCAGGAGCTGTATTGGGCAGGTGCCATCTTTCATATTTACCCCAATCTGCCAGTCAGGTGTGTGTATTACCTCTGCCATAGAGATTGCGTCATACCGTAGTAGTAATACTAATAATAACACACATGACAATTGTGTCCTGGGTTGTAGCTGGCACCATACTGGGGGCCCATTTTTGTCGTTCAGGCCCCCTCTCTTCTATGTACATTACTGGGTAGGGCTGATCCCGGGCACCTGGGGCTTGTTGAGGTGTTGAGCTCCTCATTTCTATTTCCCCATGGATATAACACAGGCGTGATCACATTTTCGCAGTGTGGTATATGATTTGTACATCACCAGATAAGAATCTAATATTTACTTACAGGTGACGTGCCTTTTATTTCTGTATGGAAATCCCAGGAGAGGTCTGAGGTGCCGGGCAGATAACACGGGGAGGGTTAATATTAAACTTGAGGAAGCAGCAGGTGACATCAGTAAAATGGAAATTTGTCCAATTTGCAAAATTGATTATTCGGGTCGGAGTTATGAATAGAACTTATGTTGTTCCTGACTATTAAGTGCCCATTGCAGCGTTAGGGATTGGATTGTCTGTAAGCATAGGTCTGCATAGGAGCTGTATACATAAATCTCTTAATCTGCTCATATGTTACTTCCTCTTCAGTGCCATGCAACTGATCTAACGAACGTCTCTGAGATAATCGTGATGACCCTGAAAAGCGCCAGATATAAACCCATTATTTAGGTCGCATGGGGCTCTGGTCATAGTCCTCCTTCTGATTATAATAGCCTCGTCTGCCGCCTCTTATGTTGAATATATGTGCTAAGCATATTATATGCATTTCTTCTCCTTATGCCAATATTATAAAATAAAATTTGGAGGGGTAAATACATTTTTGCACTGTGCTTACTAGCAGAGGACTGACACTAGGCTCTAAATATCAGCTTAGAACAAATACAATGTTTCAACTTGTCTGTGAAATGGATTTATTGGCAGATCGCAACCCTAGAAATTGGTTAGGCGTCTCCAATAGTTGAAACATTTTTGAAATACTGCAATGCTAAATTACACACAATACATATAGTATCTATAGAGCCCAGATCCCAACTAAAGGGCCAGTACTGTAGATGATACAGGAGGGAGCTTGTCTGAAGGCCACTGCCATCTTCAGGAAGAAATAGTATGGAGAATGTATAGGGCTGGAAGCTCATGTAGGGCTGTGTTAGGAGAGTTCCAGAGAGTGGGGGCAGCACGAGAGAAAACTTAGACTTAGAAGTAGCTTTGTATGGAAAAGGCATAACCAGGGTCAGATATGTAAAGATTGCAATCAGTTTGGGTTAAGGAACTGGTGTCATTTCAGTTCCCCAATATAATTTTATTATGTGGACCCCTCCCGGAGTTTCCTCTTTGTGGTCTTGTACACCGTCTTGGCACTTTCTAAAGAAGACCGCAACGTTTTCTTGTCAGCCGTGATCTGATAGTCTCCATAGTATCCGCCGGCATGTGAGCTGCACGGGGACAGGCACAGGATCTGTCAGCTATTAGATTAGATTGTTGGAAAACCTGCCATAACTTTACAAACACGAGTCAAACGATGACCAGAGCCGGGAATGTACGGCATGCAGTGAATTATTACACAGCCAGCTACAGATCTATAATCATCACATCTGGATGTGTCCGGATATTATAGTCTTATTACAAAGCAGATAAAATACCCCAGAGCTCCGGAAACTTCCACTGCAATATTTACATTAGAGGACGAAAGTTTTGGAAACTTCATCTGGGAAATCACAAACCCTATTATTAGATGTACAAAGCAAAATGCGCTAAAAATGAAGCACCTGGCGCAAAATTTGATGTATGTTTTGATAATTTTTACGCTGATGTTGAACGCTTTGAAAAGTCTATAAAAAGGGGCGTGGCTACAAAAATAATAAATGCACCAATTTTTTAACAAAATGTTGGTCTATATGTACGGCAGCCATGAGATGGCATAAGGAGAATAAATTTATATAATATGCTTAGAAACATATGCAACATTGGGCGAAGTTCCAAGAAAAATGTCTCCATTTTCGTTTCTCCCTCATATATAAAGTATCAGTGTGTATACGATTCAGAGAAAGGGTAAGAGCAGATATGGCTGGATTAGGGAAAAGTAGAACTTTTTGAATGGTCTGGGAGTAGCAGGGGATACATCATTTGTGCCTCCCTTGCATTTCCTACATACAAATCATGGCACATACTGGGTATGGATGGATGTATGTATGAGTATGTATGTATATCAGTATGCATGTGTTCTGGGATCTCCTGCCCAACTTTGCTGTATACTATCATTTAATTTCCCTGTTACACTACTATGATCGACTACAGTATCAGTTACAACGGTGTGCTCCACCATTAAATTGCAGATGTGTGTGTGTGTGTGTGTATATATACATTGTCATGGAAATATATACATGCCCTATAGATTGCAGCTACAGATGTAGCATGGCTTATTAATGATCATGAATTCTTTACATTCCGTTCTCTGCAACACTGTTCTATAATAAGAAGAACCTATAGATCTGCGCATCCTGGTTTATGAATAGAATGCGAGCGGAACCATGCTTGGAATCAACAATCAATATAATATATAAGCCTTTAGTATGAAATATGGTTAATGACCCCCAAAGACACGTAAGATGAATTGTCATTGATCATATGCACTCACCATAGACACAATGATAATCTTTAAGGAAATAGTGGCATATAACATAAGAAATCTATATCTGTTCTGCTTTGTTCTTTTCTGGAATTTAGGAAGAAAAGTTTTAAGATCATTCGATCCCAATCTTTGTCTTTTCAAATGCCCCCTCTGGAATGGAAGGCTCCATCCACCATAACACCAATTCCATCACCCGTATCTCCTATCCAACCAACCCTTCCCACACTACGTGGTCCGGCACAGACTGTTCTAGTTCCATATGATGTTCCCGAATTCCAGAGAGTCACCATAACTGGAGATTACTGTGCTGGGGTAAGAACATTGCTCATATATTTTATCTCGTTAAAGATAATTGCATGTTGTTTGGACAAAGATTTGAGCGAAGTTTTAAGCTGGCCATACACTTTAGATAGAAATCGTCCGAATATTAGTTTATACCGACAGCTGACTTCCCCATAGACATGCACATTTGGCAGTATTGGTTGAGGAGCTGGTTGGGTAAAGAGTTAGTTTGGTGAAGAGCTGGTATAATGAAGAGTTGGTTGGTTGGCCGGTTGGTTGGCTAATGTCTTGGTTCATTGGATAAAAAACTGGCTGGGTGAAGAATTGGTTAAATGGATGAAGAGTCGGTCGGTCGGTTGGTTGGATGAAGAGTTGGTTGAGTGAAGAGTTGAATGGTTTGTTGGATGAAGAGTTGGATGGGTAACAGATTGGTTGGGTGAAGAGTGAGTTGGTTTGGGTGAAGGGTTGGTTTGGGTGAAGGGTTGGTTGGTTTGGATGAAGGGTTGGTTGGGTGAAGAGCGGGTTGGTTGGGTAATGAACTGGTTGGGTGAAGAGTTGGTTGTTTTCTTGATTGGATAAAATATAAATTAGCAAGAATGATTTTACCATATATCTAAAGTTTTATTCATACACTTTAGTTGCATTTGCCATGGCACAAAAAATGGCGACATCTGCAGCAAATTGTAAAGCATTTGAACTGACAAAAAGTGTCTGTACTTGAGCTGAAGTAATGCTGAGACACAGAGTTCTTCTTACTTGATGATAAAATTACAATGTACCACTAGGTGGGGGCTATGTTTTTACTCCATGGTTTCTAAAGTACTTCATATTTTCCGTAGTGGGATGACTGATCTATGAGCCCCAATGCATTCATACTATTGAAATCGGAGGGAAATATTTCAACCTAAACTAAACGTTCTGCAAAATATTCCGCAGGTCACAGTTGATGATTATGAACAGGCTGCAATTGGACTCGCCAAAGCTCTGCTGATCAGGGAAAAGTACTCCCGACTGGCGTATCACCGCTTCCCCAGAACCACTGCCCGGTACTTGTGTACCATGAATGATGAAAGCTGGAAGATGGAAGATGAGGTGTTTCCAGGTATAATGGGTTCACTTTCTTTTAGAACAATTTAATTGCCCCATACGCCCTGTCTGACGTAGCTGTAATTAATTACTGCATGTGACTGCAGCGACCTAGTGGGCAATCTGAGATCCAGAGGAGGAAATAAGTATCGGGAGCCATAATGGGTCTCCTCTGGAGAAAGCATTGTTAACAGGGGCACCATCTGGCTGGGCACGGGTAATGAGGGTGCTTTCTGGTTTGGGTACTCAATGGGGGCGGTATTCTTTTGCAGGCATTACATTTTGAGACGCTATCTGGCAAGCACTATATTTGGGGGCAACTTTAGTTTTATTGTGAGCCCCTTGAAGTAGTGCAGTCTGGCAGTGGTTGTGCACCCTTGATTTAGAGTATTCTAAGGCAGGACTTGGATATACCATGCTATATGTTTATATCACACTTGCGGGTATGTATATTAACAACCTAATTTTTGCTGACCCCAAAAGGGGCATTGCTACCTGAAAATATGAAATGTGGGCATAAGTGATCATCTTCAGGGGCCAGTTGCGGTTACACCATCCTCTATATACTTGTAAGTAGGGTATTGAACACCATATAATACGTTGTTAATACACTATATGATCATACCTTGAAGTTGTCGGAATGTTTTTGATCTATACAATGAAGAGATCATCTGAAGTAATTGACCATTATGTCTGTGACATACAATATAACTCCACGTTTATCCATTCCTTCTTATTTTACAGTCTTTAACCCTCCTCCAGGGGACGAGGATCCTTACAATCTAGAAAATGTTCCCCCAAACCTTTATTATGTGGTCAAGATGTTAGGGGGGATTCCGTATGTCTACAACAACAAGGAGATGGTTGAAGCCAATGACCCCAGGAGTTTACCTTATCCCGACCTTGAGACCTACACCTTTGACCTCAGTCATATCTTGGCTCTCATTGCTGATGGTCCAGCGTAAGTCATGAAATTCATGTCTTGGTTTTTTTTTATGGTGAAATGATCAGGGATGTCCCGTAGTTCTGGCTAATGGCGGCTGTAGAGGAACAGAAAATCCATACCGATAGCAAGGTTAACACATTGAGGAAAGGAGGGCCCCTAAAAAGATTAAAATAGAGCCCCTTTCTCATAGTTCACGCCACTACACCCTCTACCCAAGGACAAGAGACCCCTCTTCTTTGCGTGGTGTTGTGGCCATGTCTGGCATGGGAAATGAGGACGGGATGGGACCAACATGGGCTTGGCACCCACAGGACCCCCATCTGTATATGTCAGTGGAGCAGATTGCTTCCCTCTACCAGGACCAGATTATAGGGAGGGCATGTGTCCTTGGGCATCCATCATCTTGGGGATTAAGGGGGGTCTCCAATACTTAACCTCCCTGATTGCTGGTGATCCTATCCAGTCGAGACGAAGGTGGAGAGGTGGCCCCTTCTCCTGTATGAGGCTGCAAAGGGGATCAGGTGGGACGGGGGCCCCCAATAAACTCTTTCCCCAGTGGCCTTTATGAAATCGGGTTCTGTTCTCCACTGACGGCATGTGACGTTTTATTGGTCGAGCAGCTCACATGAGGTGGCGTCCATATTCGTAGGCCTGTTTATGAAGGTTTTGACAAACCCCTGGTGTAACTGGTCAGCATGTGGAATTGACAGAAGGAGGGTAGAGCCGAGAGGTGGGGGCCGGAGTCATCACCGGAACCTGTGACACATTGTGCTGGCAAGCGACGTTCTTCCCAGATATAAAGGTTTCATAAACTGGTTTGTCTTGTTTCGTCTGGAGATGTTTGGATCTGCCCAGGACTCCGGTACAATAAACTGATTATTATATGGCCGGTGACGAGTCTCTGCTGCATACCACAAGCGTGTATGAAAACAAAGGACAACATGACGGCTCGTCACTCATGATACCTCCTCTGACGCTGGGGACGTGGAAATCACAGAGACTTTTATTTTTAGGAAAATTATCTTTATTAACTCCAGGAAAAGTGATGACCATAAAGCAACAACATCAGATCCATACAACCAATGCCCAACGTATGACTTTCATTTACTCCAGTCCCTGGGCAGCAGTTTTCCAAAAAATCCTTTTTGTTCTTCACTGGTGGTTCAGTTGCTTTTAGTTTGTTAGCAATCTAAATAAGCAAAGCTGAAGTGTAAAGCATGGCTAAAGGACGGATCTGCATTGGAAAGATGGATTTGAGACGACCTATAGACAATGGAGTCACTGGTTATAGTTTTGCCTTAATAGAGCAAAGCTGCAGTATAAAGCATGGGTGAAGGACCAAGCAGCAGTCTGATGATATAGAAGGTTGGATTACAGATTAAAACTCCCAATAAACAATGCAGCTAAACTGGAGTCACAGATCGTAGCTGTGTCCTAATGGTGAAGAGATGTAAGAGGCACGCTAGGGATTTTATGTATGGAAAAAAAAAATTAACAAGCCGAGAAAGGGTTAATGTCCCCTGATCTAGGACGGTAACTTGTTATTGTAGCGCTCAGTGACCACTTTATAGATAGGAGTCCCCAGCAGTCTGATGCGGTTGCATATATAGCTGGAGCCGGTGCCAGTGGACGTTACTGTGATCCCTTCGCTGGGGATCTGCCAAATGTGCACTGTAAAAATAATAACATGGATCCTTATTATCTTTATCAATGTTTCCCACAGGAAAACCTACTGTCACCGCAGGCTCAACTTCTTGGGATCCAAGTTCAACCTTCATGAGATGATGAACGAGATGTCCGAGCTGAAAGAACTGAAAAGTGTCCCTCACCGCGACTTCTATAACGTCAGGAAGGTAAATGTGTTTAGAAATCCGCAGGGGTGTGACCTAAAGCTCCGGGGCCCCAATGCAAAATCTGTAACATGACCCCCCCCCACACACACACACCGTGCCCCCAATGACCATTTATGATCCTGTGTCCTCTTAGGTCGCTCTGCCACATATGTGCCCCCACAAGCCCTAGGGTCTAACTACAACTGCGACCTCTGCACTCCCCATAGCTTCACCCCTGTAAGTCCTGATGGATCTTTAAAGGGTTTTCATTTTCTGGTGATGAACTGTTCAGATTTTACTGCCAAGGGAACGACTCGGCAAGAGAATCATCAGACGGCAGTGGACGCCCAATGTAAAACATGGACACCAGAGGTCCTCCAGAGTCCGCGCTGCCCTTTCCAGCGACTCTTCCCTGGCTGATAGGGGGGATTATAATTGATACCCCCTTTGCTTTATTAATTCTGTATGCCCTATGGAACGAGGTTGTCCACATGATTAGACCCCTTGTACGTCACATTCATGAGATTTTGCTCTTCTGTACATCTTTTTTTTATCGAGAGGAGACTGTTAACTAAAGACTCTCTCAAAAAAATACCAGTCTGGTAGGGTGATCATGTGCCATAAGAAGTCTGGTATTGGTGGTCACTGGTCATTAATATTTTGAGATGGTCATTAGATACGTCATACAGTTGGGTTCAGGTGGTCATTGGTATTTTATTGAGCCGATCCTTCGATAAGACAGCAGTTTGGTCAGATGATTGTCTGGTGTTGGTGATCATTGATATTTTGAGATGGTCATTCGATAAGTCATACACTTTGGTTCAGGTGGTCTTTGGTATTTTGTTGAGATGGTCTTCATACAGTCCTGCCGTTTGGTTGGGGTGAACGTTGGGACAAATAGTCCAATAAATATAGTTTCAGGTTTGTATAATTTAGTAAAATATTCAGGAGATAAATGATGCGGGTTTGGGTGGTGTGGACATTAATATTAGTAGGACGCTTAGACACCAATCCGATTTTCTGGGTTATGTAGACTTTACCACTTTTACTTCTCATCTGGGAGCGTGTCATACACTTTGTTGTGTGGATATCGATCTTCTCGTGACCTCATCTAGAGATCAGTATCAGACACTTTGGGCGTTATGGGCATTCATCATTAATTGCGGTGATTATGAGGTAGGTCATAGAGTTTGGGTGGACATTCTTTGTTGAGATGATCATGTGAAAGTCTTCTATTTCGGCTGGTATGGACATTGATCTTCTGGTGAGGTTATCTGGAGACAAGTTGTGCGGTTTGGGTGGTACGGATATAAATAATTAGGTGAGCTGACCAAGCTGAACAGTATGGAGGAACATCAGGAGATCAGGAGATAAGTTATGGTGGATCTTGATACTTTTAATGGTCTAGAGGTGTGGCTTCTATGGACATTGATTTATTTTTTTGGTAACTTGACCTTGAGATGAGTCACAAGGTTCTGGTATGATGACGCTTATGAGACAAAGAGGACAACTGATCTCCTGGTTTTCTGTGTGTTTAGGTGGACACCCATATTCACGCTGCCGCCTGCATGAACCAGAAGCATCTGCTCCGCTTCATTAAGCACACCTACCGCACGGAATCGGACAGGGTGGTGGCGGAGAAGAATGGGCAGAAGATGACACTCAAGGAACTATTCGAGAGTCTCCACATGGATCCGTATGACCTGACTGTAGACTCTCTGGATGTCCATGCGGTAATATATACATTAGTCTGTAATGTACTGGTGACGATTTATAGGAGCTCGTAATAAAGGACCCGGAAAGATTGATGGAGTCCAAAAATAAGAGTTTATTCAATATCACCAGGACTCGGCTCCGACAACTCTGGACCTGAGAAGTAGAGTATTGGGGGTTCTGTAAAGTCTTCAGCTCTTTAAAAGGCCAATTAAAAATACAATTTGCCTTTGTGTTTTTCCGTATCAATGTATTTTATAAATCCTACATTTGGGGTTAATTAGACTAAACACAAAGAAAGAAAAACCGCAAACGGAGAAAGTCCAGCGGCGGATTTATTGTCCTAGAGCGCGGAGACCGTTCTGAGATATTATAACGGGTCACAACTTTATCAGCGGTCCATGTCCCAGAGGTCGTTGTACCCCACAGAGCGGTCATCGTACCACAGGGTCCAATATGGGGGATGGGGCAGGGGACGGCATCTTTTTTTTTTTTTTAGACTTTGTTATTCTTTTTCTCATGGAAAATCCCAACCTATTAAATGACGAAAAAAATAATTGAATAAAATTCTGCGGTTTTGCAGTTTAACTCCAGTGTATTCGTAGCGAGCTTATTATAGTACACAAAACTTTTATAAGGATTTCCTCCAGAGCATGAAAACGCTCTTCAATTGCATCCTAGCTATATCCGTTTCTGGGAAAGCTGGGTGATCATTACAGATCCCATAGGGGTTGTCACCCGTCCTTCCTGGAAACGGATGTAACAGCTGAATATTTACTGTGGTTTTTTAGAATTTTTGGGGAGACGTTTTTTAATATTAGACTTCTGGTTCTCTGCAGGGACGACAAACCTTTCACCGCTTCGATAAGTTCAACGCCAAATATAACCCTGTGGGCGCGAGCGAGCTCCGAGACCTCTACCTGAAGACGGAGAATTATCTAGACGGGGAATACTTTGCTCGGATTATCAAGGTACGGACTCTGGCGTCCTGAGAATCGCATCCGGTCACGACATCTACATGCGATTTGCAGGGAAATATTTCTTTAAAATATCTATATAATATTTAAAGGGACACTAATAATAATCACAGATGAGCAGATGGACCAATCAGATTTAAGATTTACCGATCCTCGTGATACCCCTTTAACCCCAATTTTTTTGCATTCTGTCCATGTTTTGCGGATAGCCCATTGATTTCAATAAATGCATCACATGACCATTGGGGCAGCCCTTCAATGAAAAAAGTTGTTTCTTTTTAAATACCCCCCCCCCCCCCCAATTAGTTAGCACAATTGCTTGCTTTTCAGCGGTGCTGCACGTTGCAAATTATGGGTCCCTGATAGAAACATGGCGCCCCCTCCTGGTGCACGTGCATCCTGGTTCACACACTTTCTTCCCTTCCCTTGGATAAGGATATGGCGAGTCAAAAGTCAGGAACCCCCCAAATATCTGTAAGATCCGATTACGTCTTAGACCAATGGTTGTATCTTCGAGGTTTACCCTCTCCGCCATATTGAATGCACCTAAAAAAAAGTCCAATTATAAGGGGCGGGGGACGTGTCCCGGATTATGATGTATGTCTTTTTATTAATGTGGCCCCTGTGCGTCTTGTAGGAAGTGGCTCAAGAGCTGGAGGACAGTAAGTACCAGTACACAGAGCCGCGGTTATCCATCTACGGACGCTCCCCCGACGAGTGGGACATCCTGGCCAAGTGGTTCATCAAGCACAAGGTCTACTCCCCCAACACGCGCTGGATCATCCAGGTTCCTCGGATCTTGTAAGTCAATAATGGATCAATCCCAAATCTTTTTATCCAAACCCTACCGGTGCCTCGTTCCATTAAAGAGGAACTCCACCATTGAGTATTTTTTAGAACAGATCACATCTAGGAGATTTATAAATCCTTTGCTTTAGTTTACCAATCTTGAGGTGCATCACGATTACTCCAGTTACATCCAAAGCTGCATTTATCATTCTGATGGTTTACTATGCAGTGCATTATAGGAGCTCAGATCATGGTGACCTGAACACTCAGGAGACAACCACTGAAGTTTTACTGTAGCTTTGGATGTGACTGGAGTCTAATAGATAATGTAACCCAAGATCAGTACAAGATATGTAGTCTCTTCACGTTACATGTAGAGGTCTTTTATATTGTAAAAAGTGGAGTTACCCTGATGACATCACAGACCTTTGTGCAGAAATAAATGGGCCCCAGGTGATTGCAAAAGGGGCCACAAGTGCTGATGAAAATCTCTCCAGCTTCTTATCCAAGATTCCCAAGAGGGGCTGAGGGGGTTTGGATGCCTTTATGGAGCACAATAGTCCTGTTGTATTAGGAGCTGGTAGAGCGCCAGCGCAGGTGCCCCTCCAGTGCTATTTCCTGGCATGTAGAGTATATATGAGAAGATGGAATAGGTGGAGTTCCCCTTTATCAACACATCTTATTTATATGACTTGTGGATCGGTTGTTGCTCCAGGAGTCGCTGCTCGCGCTGCCGTCTTCCAGTTACAGGCCGGCGTAATGGCAGAGAAATACACATTATTCTTCCTGCGGTCGGGAAACTTGATGCAACCTCAATATAAAGGGACCTCTCGGGGCCATTAACAGCGGGATATGATGGAGAGATCTGCAGACAGCGTGCCAATTACTGCCGATCACACCCTGACCCGTCTACTGCTCACTTATATGTCCCTTATATATCCCTTCTATGTCACTTATATATCCCTTGTATATCCCTTATATATCCTTATGTCACTTATATATCCCTTATATATCACATATATAATCCCTTATTTAACTTATGTATCACTTCTATATCCCTTATATGTCCCTTATATATCCCTTATATATCCCTTGTATATCCCTTATATGTCCCTCATATATCCCTTGTATAGCCCTTATATATCACGTATATGTCACGTATAGATCACATTTTATTTTGTTTTTTAAAGAAGTCGCCTTAAAAAATGATAATGTCTGCTGCCCCCTGGTGGTAGAGGCTGCGTACTGCAACTAGTGTCTTTCTGCAAACTGAAAGAAATTAGGTTTTAGTTTTTTTTATACCATGCAGGGTCTGTGGAAATCTGGGTGATGATCCCTATTGTCGCAGCAATGGCGTTCTATTAGTGGTTAAAGAAAACTCAGGAACTTCTGTTTCCACTCTAGTTTTTTTCAGGGGGGGGCGCATAATAATAATAATTGTGAATTAATGACCGGTTCTTCTCTTCCAGCGACATTTTCAAGTCCAAGAAGATCCTCCCAGATTTCTGCAAAATGTTAGAAAATATTTTCTTGCCGCTGTTTGAGGCGACAATTAACCCTTCGGATCACAAGGAGCTCTACCTCTTCCTCAACTATGTAAGTAAGAACCCCCCCCCCTCCCCCGCCGGGTGTTTGTTTATTGACGTCGCTCCAGGTAACTCGATGACCGTGATGAACGTCTGTGATTTCAGGTGACCGGATTTGACAGTGTTGATGATGAGTCCAAACACAACGATCACATGTTTTCCTACAAGAGTCCAACCCCCGACCAGTGGACGCACGAGCAGAACCCACCGTACAGTTACTACCTGTATTATATGTACGCCAACATCATGCTGCTCAACAACCTGCGCAAGTAAGTGACCCCCCCCCCCCCAGAGTGCTCATTGGGTATAAATAATGGAGGCGGCTGGGAGAGGACTGATTATATACATCCCATATGTAGAAATGATAGGTGTGTATATAAACCATGTGTCACCCCGTGGGGATAAACCTGTGCACCCTACTGACTGTCTCCTCTCATTACAGGCAGCTGAGACCTTAGTCTTTCTTGCTCCTGCACGTCCCTCCTTGTCTTGCTTGTTAGAGAGAAACAGTCCATTGTATAGTAGATAGAACTTCCTGTGATCACCTCTGTACAGGTATCTGCACATTCCTCCCAACCGTCCCCGATTCTGGGCGGTGTCCTGCTGTCCCAGGTGGCCGGGGGTATGTCCCACTGTCAACTGTATCTGCGTCCTTAGGACGCAGATACAGTTGAACCCAATTCTGAGGCAGGGAACCATCAGTTTGCTTCTTCAGAATTAGTTCAGAGCGGAGGGGCAGAGGGAGCTCTTCCGCTCTCCGAGGACTCCCCGGGCACAGCGCTACTTTAAGCACGGAGCTTGGGGAAGCCCTGGAAGTCACTGTCCAAATATGGACAGTGACGTCAGTGGCTACTCCTTGAGCGGAATCCCTGTTGCTGATGATATGGCCGGGGATTCCGCTCATAGAGAAAACCCCTGAGGTCACTGTCCATATGTGGGCAGTGACATCAGGGCTTCCCTCTAGCAGCGGAATCCCCAGACTATGCTCTGACTGGTGATTCCGCTCCTAGAGGGAGCCCCAATGGTGCTATCTACAGGGGGGTGTGGCACTATCTACATGGACACTGTGGCACTATCTACAGGGAAACTGTGGTGCAATCTATATGGGCACTGTCTACATGGGCACTGGCATTAGGGGCAGCTAGGGGGCATTATGCCATATGGGGGCATCTTTAGGGGCATTATGTTGTATAGGGGCAGCTATGGGGAATTATACTGTAAGGGGGCAGCTATGGGGCATTCTACTGTATGGTGGCATCTGTATGGGCGTTATACTGTATGGGTACATCTGTGGGGCATTATACTGTATGGTGGCAGCTATGGGGCCATTATACTGTGTGCGCAAGCAGCATCGGTTGTCCCTCTTTGTGATAGTTCATGGTTGGGAGGAATGATCTGCATGCACTCAGCTGGTGGTCACCCAGACAGGAAGTCAAGCAGAATAATTCCATCCTGCAAAATGAGAGCTCTAAGAAGATAAATCCTGCCCAGCTGTGTAATGCTCGTTATCCTAAGTGTCTGCAATCACTGCGGTGCAGATCATCTTTTCTCGCCATATTTACATATTTCTGGAGAATTCCTTTAAGGCCCTGTTCACATGGAGTTTTTTATAGGCAGAAAATTCTGCCTCAAAATTCCGTCTGGAATTTTTAGGCAGATTTTGATCTGCTTGCACGCCGTTTTCCGCCTGCGGCCATTGAGCGCCGCGGGCAAAAACACCATGAAAAACCTTTTCTCTGCCTCCCATTGATGTCAATAGGAGGACAGAGACGTAAAAGCTCGAATATAGGGCATGTTGCTTCATTTTCCCGCCAGATGGTTTTTTTCCGCTCGCGGGAAAAAAAACTCCTCCGCCTCCCATTAAAATCAATGGGAGACATTTTCTGACTTTTTTGGCGTGTTTTCCAACGCGGTTTCGGCTTTAAAAAAGCGTACAAAAACTCAGTGTGAACAGGGCCTAAATGTCGTCGTCTTGGGTTTTTCCAGAACTATGTGTCCCCTATGCTCTAGGGACCTGCAGATTTTCACATTTCTGAGCTATGCTGCTGGTCTCACCATTGACTTATTTTTCGATCCCTTGTTCCCATCAGCGGTTTGTAATGAGATGATCAATATCGTTTTTCCGTTTTAGCGAGAGGGGGATGAGCACCTTCCTGTTCCGGCCCCACTGCGGAGAAGCCGGGTCCATCACTCACCTGGTGTCGGCTTTTATAACTGCAGATAACATTTCTCATGGATTAAATCTCAAAAAGGTAACAAACAGACTTATCAGAACCCTTAAGTAATTTGGTCACATGTAGCAGAATGCTGGGAGTTGTAGTGCATCTAAGGCTGTCGAAAGGAGTCGTCTTGCAAATCAAACGTGTCCTCTATACTATGCAGATACGATACATGGATTCTGAATTGTTGGACCTCAACGTAATATAGTCTGAGATTTTGTTCTTACGGGCCTATTTTTTATTCCAATTCCTCATCATTCCCAAGATCTCTGCTTGCTACTGGTGAATAGAAACTTTCTTGTTTATATGCAAAGGCTGAAAATCTGTCCAGATCTTAAGGGGGTTTTACACAGGACGATTATCGGGCAGACAAGCGTTAATATAACACTCGTTGCAAACGCTGGATCATCTGCCGGTCGTATCGATGTCTCGTTGATCGGCCCTCGCTGTACCGGCCAATTATCGGCCCGTGTAAAAGGGCCTTAATTCTTCTCACAGGTGAGAGTTTGTTACAATTGTATCCAGTCTAGACAATCCTTTGGACTCCAGGTTGATACATTTTATTTGCACTGATACATTGTAGCAAACTATAAGGACAGGAAATGATCTCACAGAGGATTGTATAGGTCGGATACAAGTGGAGTAACCCCTCGTCTGAGCAGGTCTAGTATGTGTTTTCAACATCTAGAGGTTAGGGGGAATGCTCCCATTCACTGACAGCAAGCAGAGATGTTATAAACGGTGAGTAATTGATATACAAAGTATATTAGAAAAATGTCGTGTTTTTCATTATACCATGATCACGCTTTATTTACATTGTATGTGATACCAGGGCTACACATGGTCTGATAGTGCCCCCCATTGGCGTTAGTGCCCTTTGTAGGGTAACAGTCCGCATGTATAATTCGGGAGTCTGAGGGACTAATGAATTCTGACAATCGGAAGCTGTGACTGCTACAATCTAGATCCATATATACTGTACGTTATTATGGGAAGTGACTGGTGTTCTCTCGATCCTACAGAGCCCCGTCCTACAATATCTCTACTACTTGGCGCAGATTCCCATTGCGATGTCTCCTCTCAGCAACAACAGCTTGTTCCTAGAATATTCTAAAAACCCTCTGCGGGAGTTCCTGCACAAAGGCCTGGTCGTGTCCCTGTCCACAGACGACCCCATGCAGTTCCACTACACTAAGGTGGGTGCAAAGAAAAAGTGGGGTGACCTTCCCCCGATCATTTATCATTGTCATCTGGGGTCTCCGGCCTAGAGGATGAGAATATCCCCTTATAGGAGAGATATATGGAAAAACAGCCTCCCGTCATAACGTTTCTCACCACTTTAATAGAATCCTCTTTTGCTGAAATATTCTGTGCTGCTGGAGCATTAAAAAATGTTTTAGGAGAGGAGTTTTCTGATCTTGTGGGAGATCAGCACACTCCTGAAATACTTTGTGCTGCTGGGAACCAGTTTCTTCTATTAGGTAGCTCAGTTTGTGACCCCTACAAGTTCATAACACTCCTCTCCTAAAATACTCTGTGCTGCTAGGAATCCTGATCCTTCCACTATGTAAGTCTCAGTCTGGGACCGTCCACTTCCATTCCCTCCTCCATGCCCCTGTCCTCAGTAACACTTCTCGCTATTTTACAGGAGGCCCTCATGGAGGAATACGCCATCGCCGCACAGGTCTGGAAACTGAGCACATGCGACTTGTGTGAGATCGCCAGGAACAGCGTCCTGCAGAGCGGCCTCTCCGACAAGGTCAGAACTTCATGTGGAGCCTCCTTGATATTTTAGGCCACCGACATAAAACGGATCCCGTCCCAATTAAAAAAAAAAAAATTGCTGCAAACGCAACGTTACCGGGAAATACAGCAGCAGCAACGTGCGGAGTGATGATATAATGTGATCCAGGGGACGTGGGAGATCGGGGGGTTAACAGTGGCAGCTGGAGGCAGCTCACAATGCGGTGGTTTTGGCGTAGTGGGCGGAGCTTAGTTCCTGAATGTCGCTATTACGGTATTTGGCCCATGTGCTAATCGTCATCTCTTATCCTCCCGTTTAACAGGAAAAGAAGCATTTTCTGGGGTGCAATTACATGAAGGAAGGTCCGGAAGGAAACGACATCAGCAGAACCAACGTCGCGCAGATCCGGATGGCGTATCGATACGAAACGCTGTGTAACGAGCTGAGCTTTCTGGCAGACGCCATGAATTCTGAGGCCATTCCTTTGGCTCAGTCACAATGAGGAGACCCCAGGGGAATTTCTCTTCATTCTTATGCCTAAAACCCGCCATGGACATTAGTGATGAAGAGGAGGATGGAGGAGGAGGAGGAGGAGGATGATGATGATGATGATTGATGGAGGAGGAGGATGATGATGATGGAGAATGATGATGATGATGGAGAATGATGATGATGATGATGGAGGAGGAGAATGACGATCATGATTGATGGAGGAGAACATGACGATGATTGAGAAGATGATGATGATTATTAGAGACGTCTGCTGTTTTCCTGCAGGATTTGCTGTTCAGCTTTGCGCTCAAATAACCGGTCACATGTATCGGGACCGCGTACGCTGTGACCTGTTCATATAGGGATGGACGCAACCTCAATACTCGTCCTTTTCTGCCACTATTATTTCTGTTAACGCGGCTTATACATAACGCTGAAGAGATGGGGGAGGGGGCAGGGGGAGCGCTTAATTTGTTATCCGTAAATGAAGCCTCAACATAAAGTAAAAGTTACTGAAAAGACTAAAATGTACAAATGTGAATCCAATAGGGACTGATGTGAAAGAGGCGCGACATCGAATATCACCCGCAACTTGCAATCACTGTGCAGTTTAATGTAATTTATTGTTCTCTGTTATCAGCCATTTCAGGCTGGGGATAGGCTGACTGTGGGTCCGGTGAATACAATCTATTGTTTCCTGTTATCAGCCATTTCATTTTATCATGCTGCTGCACTATTACAAGCTGGACAATCTTGGTCAGTGGCCCTTTAAATGTATATTTTTCATTGTTGATACAAAGTTGTAAACAGTCTGGAAACGTTGTTGCTATTCAGAGGCTAAATAGTCCTGCTCACACAGCTGATGGGTTTGTTCCAATGTATCAGTGTAGGTAAAAGAATCAGCCAGAGTTCAGGACAAGAGATGTCTGGAGAACTGTCTACACTGATACACTGTAACAAACACTGAGCTGTGAGTAGAACTAGATCAGATGTTTTTCAGCCTCTGGGTGTAAACAATAGATGTTTCCAGTCGTTGACAGCAAACATGGATCTTTCAGTCACTGCTATTTGACAATTGAGCATTTTCTTGGTATCTTGGACGTCTTGTGCCCACCTGGCTGATGCCCTCTGTCCGCAAGCTTTAGAGGCAGCAGTCAATGGAACAGCTGTGGGCAAAAGCAAAGAGCTGTAGACCTGCCCTGCAGAACCTAGTCCTGCCTGTCAGAAAGCAGGGAAATAAGAGCTGCTGCAGAACCTCTTTCACGGGGTGCTGCATTTCCATTACAGAAGATCTATAGGCGTTTGCGGCCACTGAGGTTTTCTTAGTAGAGGAGCATTAAATCCGCAATGAAGGTTCATGGCGACTCATTGCTATTACTGCGAAATTCTGAAATTGTCCTCTTATATCTGTACTTGGGAAAGCTGGGTGAAAAAGAATAGGGCAGCTCCCACTGGAGTTACTACCCAACTTTCCCAGGTTCCTGAACTGCAAATCTGCCTAGTTATGCAGCAGGAAATAAGGGGCTGTAGCGCCGCATGCCTACAGGTCTGGGAAAGCTGGGTGGCGATCCCTTCCAGAGCTGTAATGGCGGCCATGTTGGCCGGTCCTACTGCCACAATGTATCTGCTATGACACGCGCATCGTATACTATCATGGCGGCATGCGGTTATCTCACTGTAGATCTCAGTCTGTCGTCTGCTTGTTCATTCAGCGTTCCACAGCCATCTGTGCGCCTAACACGTGGCTGTAACGCTCGGCCTCGTTTACGTCTTGTAGTTACTTTCATATTTTATGTTATTTTGCCAAGTTTTGTTTTTTTTCCTCTGTGTAAATTAAATAAAATCCGGTGCCACCGATGACGACAGTTTGGCGTCTTTTCGTGCGGGGAAACTCTCCACTACGTGTGAATCCTTGCGTCGTCCTCTTATGTGCAATAGTTACACATTCTTTTCAGTTGTTTCTTAGCTATATATCCAATTCTGGGAAAGCTGGGTGATCAGCAATATGGCCGCCATTACAGCGTTATATAGTAGCAGTGGGTTGTACCATTGAAAAAATTCTAGCAGCCGTTTTTATCACCCAACTTTCCTAGAAACTGATAAGACTACAGCACTAGATTTACATCACGTATAGAGAATTGCGCAGCGTCCCTGCACCGGCTCTCAAGGTCACGTTCACACAGGTCGGATACACTGCAGAAAAGTGCGCAGAGTATCCGACCTACAACCCGCAGGGAACTCCGGCCGAAAAAACACACCAAATCGCGGAGCAGATTTTTGGCTGTAATCGCCTGTGATTGGCTGCAGCAGTCGTCACATGGGATGAAACGTCAACACAGGAGGCTGGGCCCGGGCTGAACGGGGAACAAGGAGCGGTTGCTATGACAACACCAGGGGGTGGGTATCGACTTTTCAATTTAAACAAGGCCTAAACGAGTTTTCTTTTTTTTAGATTTGCGTTTTTTTACGGCAGTATCGGAGCTTTTCCGCAGCAAAAAATGGCAACATTTGCTATTTGTTGTGGCTTTTACCTCCCCAATGAATTCAATGGTGGAAAAACCATGATAAAAGTGCAACGATACCCCAGAATAAATGGACATCCCACGGATTTAAAAAAAAAAAGAACAGAAGCCCCGCAGGTCAATTCATAAGCCTTTTAGCAGCACATTTTTCCCGCAGCGTCTGGATGAGATTTGTTCAAGTCTCATTCACGTTGATGCTACGGTAAATTCCGCAATTAAACGGCTACGTACACCTTTAAAAAAGTAATCAGTGTGACTACTTTTTAATACAAAAATATTTGACTTTTTGAGATGCGGCGGCTTCGTATCCTGTGTATCTGGCGCTGAGAACGGAGTCAGTCAGGTCAGCGGGACGCAGGATCCACCGGTTACGAACTTAGATGTGATCGGTAACCGCTCCATCCTGCGAGTCTCCCGCCAGTCCTGCTGATGCTGACGGATTCAGGATTCTGTGCACGATACAGCTGCTCGGGATACAGGATATAAAGCGGCTGCATCACAAAAAAGTAGAATTTTTATTAAAAAGTAATTACAAAGTTGCACCAACTAATTTAATAAAAAAAAGGTGTACATAGCCCTCGAATGCTTTATGGAAAATCCACAACTAATCCGTCAAGTGTGAACGTACCCTTAGGCCGGGTTCCCACGTAGCGTAAACACTGAGGAATTTCCGCAACGGATTTCTGTGCAGAAATTCCGCAGCATTTACAGTAGCAGCAAAGTGAATGAGATTTAGAAAATCTCCGGCCAACGCTGCGGAAAAAACGTTCATGAATTGACCTGCGGGGCAGAATTTAAATCCATGTCAATTTATGGTGCGTTTTAGATTATTTTCCGCTGTGAGTTTTCCCCATTGAATTCAATGGGGATGCAAAAGCCGCAACAGAAAGCCGAGTGTTGAGACTTTTACGGCGTAGTCGCAACGATTGCGCGGCAAAAATCGCAGCTACAGAAGAAAAAAAAAAAAAAACACTTCCGCAGAAGTTTGTTTCTTTGTCCAGTCTGGCCTCCTGGAAGGACATTGCATCCCGTGTGACCGATGCAGCCAATTACGGAATGCAGCGTCATCCAGGGAGGCCGAACCGGACTGCACAGGAGCGTAGCGTCACCATAACGTCCTAGGTAAGTATAAGCGGTTTTTTTACCGCAGCAGAAAATTCGTCCGACAAAACGCACCACAATGCGGTTTTTCGGGCAGAATGTATTGCAGGTTCCAGGTCGGACACACTGCACCGTTTTTACGCAGCGTATCCGACCCGTGGGAACCCGGCCCTAAAGGGAAAAACTGTCCCAGTAGATTAGGCTCGGTTCACATTACCGTTACTATACATTTACCTCTTTTCCGTCAGAGGAGAGGGGATCGAGAGATTAAACGGAACAGTTTCGTTAGAATTACCATTGATTTCTTTTGTTTCTGTTGCTTTCTGGTTTTTTTCACATAACCAAAAGACCTCACTTCTGCTTCCATCAAAAACACGGAAACCTGGCGAACGGAGAAAAACGGAAAGCAACTGAAACAAAAGAATTCAGTTCAAAGTTACTAAACCGTGAAATATTTCTCTCCCTATTGCAGATTTTATTTTCTCAGAGGACTTATAATTACATAAAAATGTTCATTCAATTAGACAAATCAATACAAAGCACAAATAGAAATCTAAAAATGTATTATAATTAACATATCGGATAATCTATAAAACGAAATGTAAAAAATAAAATGTAAAAACGATCATTTAAATGTCATTCATTTCAATATGGGATCAAATCTATGAAATATTGAAATTGACTCATTTTAAATTTGTTTGATAAAAATTAAAAATAATATTAATAAACATACAATTATGGGGGGGGGATAAAAATAAAATGTTTTCACAGAATTAGAGATATTCAAGTCAACAAATTTTGTTTCAAGATATTTTATTTTTGGACAATTAAAAACACGCAGCTTTTTCTTCGGCCGCACGCGCGTTACTTTACAAAGGCCTTTCTGTAAATACGTTGATCGCTCTCCGCGTACAAGGCAAAGGTCAGAGCAGCCGATCAGAATCACAGGTTATTACTATCCTGATTAACTGGTCCTTTTGACCATAAGATGTCTGAATTACGAGAGGCGCCATTTTGTGGGCGGGGTCAACATTAAATAGGAAGCGGTGGGTGACGTGCGGTTATGTAAACACGGCTTCAGCGACTAATGGCGGCCGCCTCAGTACGAGAACGTATCCAGTGTAATATATTAGTGCTCATTATACATTGTAAACAATTTTCCAATAATTACAGTAAATGTAACAGAAGTAAATTACAACCTGCGCCATTTTCACAACAAACCTCGCCCGGATACGTTATAGGACTATTATCTGATCTGCACAATTTTAGAATGATGTGAAGAAAGTCTCGTCTATGCCCCACGGTATAACTCCACCCCCACGGTATAACTCCACCCCCACGGTATAACTCCACCCCCAGGCCACTGATCAATGTTACGCAGTCGTCCGACTGATCTGTCCTGTCAGCGCTCAGGCAATTTGTCCAGGCACATTGCGTCTGATTGGCGTATTACGTGTATGGCCAGCGGTGAGCGCGCCCTTCCGATTATAGAGGTAAAAAAATATCCTATTAAAGTGCTTTTCACTAGGAAATTTGTATAAAAATGGTGGCCCTCCAGCTTATTGTCAAACTACAACTCCCAATATGCTCTGATAGCACTGACTTTCTTCTGAGCTTGTGCTAATACACAGCAGGCAATCTAAACAAGCAGAGCTGCAATGTAAAGCATGGGGTACGGAGCGGTAGCCTGACCCTCTGATGAGACCGATGGGGAATTTCAGACTCCAGCTTAGCTGCATTATCTATCGGAGTCACTGATCACAGCAGCGTCCTACTGGAGCGGACAAAAATAAATAAATAGCTACTCTTAACAAAACAGTGCTGCAGTGTAAAGCATGGGGACAGAGCAGCATCCTGAGCCCCTGATATGACAGGAAGTGGCTTTCAGAATGACCTGGAGTCAATGATCATCGCTTTGCACTAATGAAGCAGATCGAAAAACTAGACAAACCCTCAGTGAAGAGGAAATTGGAGGAAAATTTGTAGCAAGTGAAGATTACCTATAGGAAGTGACTTATATAAAATACGTGAGACCGCACGTGGACATCCCCTTCAAGTTATTACAATTATTTAGTGTTTTCATCTGACAATGTGTAGACTCATTAAATGGGCAGTGTGGCCCTGATCATAGCTCAGCCACTAGGTGGCGGTGTAATTATTCTCGCAGACAATCACACAGGGGCAACCAAGAAATGTATATGTAAACCTGTATATCCAGGTCAATCCAGTGGCGGCTGCAGGAAATTAGAAATCCAATACAATTAAAATGTAAATCTAGCTGAATATTATCAATGACCCCAAAGTTTAGCGGAAGGTGAAGATATATACAATATTTACAAGGTACAGAGGAACATCACCTAAATCTATTAAAAGGGTAGCATCTACGGCACAACCAGGGGACATGTCATAAACGTCAGATAGATGGGGGGACCAGCTCTCGGACCCCCCCCCCCCACTATCTCCAGAGCGCGCTTGTCTGTTTCCATAATTCCCGTACGACTGAATGGACGACCGCCCTGCCATTCATTCTCCGCCTGGTGCAGCGGCCGCCTCCCCAGGCGTTATGCCATTATTGCGTCAGTGCGGATAAGAAAAATCCTGAATATAAATCATAAAATAAAAAAAACTTAAAAAGCGCATTGCGGCGGCAGAAGATCGAAGTACCGACAGTGATCGCAACATCACAAAAAACGAAAGTCTCATATACCAGCGGTCCGCTCGGCTAGGGTCACATGTAGCGCTTACTTTGAAGTTTTTCTTGCTGCTGAACAGCGATGGCCACACATTACATTATAGGGATTACGGGGTTAAAAATCCCATTCACACAATGAAGTCGAAAACTGCGCAGATCCTACGTACAGCACCGTGCACCCCCCCCCCCCACACTTTACTGCAGAAAACCGCTGCAATAACACAAGTGTGCAGCAACAAAGAGTTTATCTAGTTGTAGAACTATTTACAAAAACAACATACAGATGTGATGTACAACTACTGCTACGTGTGAACACAGCCTTAAGCCCGTCACCTGTGATCAACATTTTATAGTTTACATATAGAATTCATCTAAATAAAAAGCGGAGTCACTGTGTACATGTATTACATCAGAGTTATATCATGTATTGTACTCCAGAGCTGAACTCACTATTCTGCTGGTGGAGTCACTGTGTACATACATTACTTATCCTGTACTGATCCTGAGTTATATCCTGTATTATACTCCAGAGCTGTACTCACTATTCTGCTGGTGGAGTCACTGTGTACATACATTACATTACTTATCCTGTACTGATCCTGAGTTACATCCTGTATTATACTCCAGAGCTGCACTCACTATTCTGCTGGTGGAGTCACTGTGTACATACAATACATTACTTATCCTGTACTGATCCTGAGTTATATCCTGTATTATACTCCAGAGCTGCACTCACTATTCTGCTGGTGGAGATACTGTGTACATACATTACATTACTTATCCTGTACTGATCCTGAGTTACATCCTGTATTATACTCCAGAGCTGCACTCGCTATTCTGCTGGTGGAGTCACTGTGTACATAGGATCAGTACAGGATAAGTAATGTAATGTATGTACACAGTGACTCCACCAGCAGAATAGTGAGTGCAGCTCTGGAGTATAATACAGGATGTAACTCAGGATCAGTACAGGATATGTAATGTATGTACACAGTGACTCCACCGGCAGAATAGTGAGTGCAGCTCTGGAGTATAACACAGGATCAGTACAGGATAAGTAATGTATGTACGTACACAGTGACTCCACCAGCAGAATAGTGAGTGCAGCTCTGGAGTATAATACAGGATATAACTCAGGATAAGTAATGTAATGTATGTACACAGTGACTCCACCAGCAGAATAGTGAGTGCAGCTCTGGAGTATAATACAGGATATAACTCAGGATCAGTACAGGATAAGTAATGTAATGTATGTACACAGTGACTCCACCAGCAGAATAGTGAGTGCAGCTCTGGAGTATAATACAGGATCTAACTCAGGATCAGTACAGGAGAGGTAATGTATGTACACAGTGACTCTGCTGTGTTTAGAGAATAATTCTATATATAAATGATAATATGGTGATGTTGTGGGGATATACGCTATAATCTAACTCTACAATCATCCACTGGCGGCCGTCAGGCAGATAAAACGTTAATTACATGATAATGAGAACACAGACCATGTGACACTTATTAGGATTAGAAGGTGGTATCGTGGGGCTGCCCAACCTCATCAGCCAAATTCAGTATATAACTTGCCACATCGTCCTCTGTGGGGGCCTCTGAAACCACCCACGAATCATTCACGCCCGTCACCTGTAAGCGGCAGATGGGACAATTCCGGTTCCGGTCGCTCCTGTTGATAGAAAATGTTCTAGTTAGAAATCTGGTGATATCTCATTCACGTTCGTGTTTGGCGACTTTTTATGACGTATTTCTCTGACGTACGACACTGTATAGACATACATCGCCCATAGGGTGAAAAGAAAAAAATACTATACCGAGCTGTATACTTTTTCTTTGAAGGATGCCTTGCCGACTACGCTATTCCATACATTAACAACACTGAATGGCAACATATACCTCCACGACCTATGCCAAAGGGACACCGTTACTCTAATCCTGGAAACGCCTTTAAGTTATATCATGTCTTGTACTCCATTCACAGCCAAAGCTAAAGGGAAACTTCTGATGGTTGGTGCTTGGATTAGGACTAAAATCAAGTGCACCTTAAACATATGTCACCTATATACCCTAAAACTATGAACACTTGAACCAGCCGAGCACTCAGGTTTACTAAAAAAAAAAATAATAATATGTCACCGCTTATCTCCACGAACAAAAATTCTGCATTTCTGATCCTTCTTTCCCACACAATGACACCCATAGGCTGCCATCATACATACTGGATTGTCTACAACAATTAGCTAAGGAGTAATTATCATCTACAATGAAAAAATTGTACTGCAGAGGAAACCAGTAGCATTTTAAATACAGCTCTAGGTGTGACTGGAGTATATACTACATCATGTAACTCAAGATCAACAGCAGATGTGTGTAGCACAGATAAATACATACGTGAATTATATTATTTTAAATAGGGGGGGGGGGGGGTTCTCATTTAAATTAGCACCCACTGTAACTGCCTATGTATGAAAGTGAAGAACGTCCTCACTGCAGCAATTATTTACCTCCTCAATCAACCAATTTCTAAGACATGGAAAGAGGGACGAAACTTGTAAGGGCACGCGTACAAACGGACGCTCACAGCCTCTTACCATTTGTCAATGCATTTCTGGCAGAAGCTGTGAGCGCAAGGCAGGATCAGATCAGCTCGTCCGTCCATACAGATACAGCACTCCTCCTCATCTGTCAGCTGCTTCACCCTGGAGAATGAGAAAAAAAGAGGGAAAATCACATGTCAACGCAGCAAGGATAAGAAATAACTGGCTTAAAGGGATTCATTAGAATGTAACAACAATAATACTGCCCCCTATATACAAGAATATCACTACTATAATACTGCTCCTATATACAAGAATATAACTACTATAATACTGCCCCCTATATACAAGAATATAACTACTATAATACTGCTCCTATATACAAGAATATCACTACTATAATACTGCTCCTATATACAAGAATATAACTGCTATAATACTGCCTCCTATATACAAGAATATAACTACTATAATACTGCCTCTATGTACAAGAATATAACTACTATAATACTGCCTCCTATATACAAGAATATAACTACTATAATACTGCCTCCTATATACAAGAATATAACTACTATAATACTGCCTCCTATATACAAGAATATAACTACTATACTACTGCCCCCTATATACAAGAATATAACTACTATAATACTGCCTCCTATATACAAGAATATAACTACTATAATACTGCCTCTATATACAAGAATATAACTACTATAATACTGCCCCCTATATACAAGAATATAACTACTATAATACTGCCTCTATGTACAAGAATATAACTACTATAATACTGCTCCCTATATACAAGAATATAACTACTATAATACTGCCCCCTATATACAAGAATATAACTACTATAATACTGCTCCTATATACAAGAATATAACTACTATAATACTGCTCCTATATCCAAGAATATAACTACTATAATACTGCCTACTATATACAAGGATATAACTATTATAATACTGCCCCCTTATATACAAGAATATAACTACTATAATACTGCTCCCTATATACAAGAATATAACTACTATAATACTGCCCCTATATACAAGAATATAACTACTATAATACTGCTCCTATATACAAGACTATAACTACTATAATACTGCCCCTATATACAAGAATATAACTACTATAATACAGCCCTTATATACAAGAATATAACTACTATAATACTGCTCCTATATACAAGAATATAACTACTATAATACTGCTCCTATATACAAGAATATAACTACTATAATACTGCTCCCTATATACAAGAATATAACTACTATAATACTGCCCCCTATATACAAGAATATAACTACTATAATACTGCTCATATATACAAGAATATAACTACTATAATACTGTCCCCTATATACAAGAATATAACTACTATAATACTGCCCCAATATACAATATAACTACTATAATACTGCCCCCTATGGACAAGAATATAACTACTATAATACTGGCCCCTATGTACAAGAATATAACTACAATAATACTGCCCCCCATATACAAGAATATAACTACTATAATACTGCCCCCTATATACAAGAATATAACTACTATAATACTGCCCCCTATATACAAGAATATAACTACTATAATACTGCCCCTATATACAAGAATATAACTACTATAATACTGCTCCTACATACAAGAATATAACTACTATAATACTGCCCCCTATACACAAGAATATAACTACTATAATACTGCCCCCTATATACAAGAATATAACTACTATAATACTGCCCCCTATATACAAGAATATAACTACTATAATACAGCTCCCTATATACAAGAATATAACTACTATAATACTGCTCCTATATACAAGAATATAACTACTATAATACTGGCCCCTATGTACAAGAATATAACTACAATAATACTGGCCCCCATGTACAAGAATATAACTACAATAATACTGCCCCCCATATACAAGAATATAACTACTATAATACTGCCTCCTATATACAAGAATATAACTACTATAATACTGCCCCCTATATACAAGAATATAACTACTATAATACTGCCCCCTATATACAAGAATATAACTACTATAATACTGCCCCCTATATACAAGAATATAACTACTATAATACTGCCCGCTATATACAAGAATATAACTACTATAATACTGCCTCTATATACAAGAATATAACTACTATAATACTGCTCCTATATACAAGAATATAACTACTATAATACTGCTGCCTATATACAAGAATATAACTACTATAATACTGCTCCCTATATACAAGAATATAACTACTATAATACTGCTCCTATATCCAAGAATATAACTACTATAATACTGCCTACTATATACAAGGATATAACTACTATAATACTGCCACTATATACAAGAATATAACTACTATAATACTGCCGCTATATACAAGAATATAACTACTATAATACTGCCGCTATATACAAGAATATAACTACTATAATACTGCCCCCTATAAACAAGAATATAACTACTATAATACTGCCCCCTATATACAAGAATATAACTACTATAATACTGCCGCTATATACAAGAATATAACTACTATAATACTGCTCCTATATACAAGAATATAACTACTATAATACTGCCTCCTATATACAAGAACATAACTACTATAATACTGCCTCCTATATACAAGAATATAACTACTATAATACTGCCTCCTATATACAAGAATATAACTACTATAATACTGCCCCTATATACAAGAATATAACTACTATAATACTGCCCCTATATACAAGAATATAACTACTATAAGGGGGGATTCACACGAACGTGTATTGGGTCCGTGCGGGCCGCGTGGTTTTCACGCGCCACGCACAGACCAATACAAGTCTACGGGGCAGTACAGACAGTCCGTGCTTTTTGCGCAGCGTTTGTCAGCTGCGCAAAAAGCGCGACATGCTCAATATCTCCGCGTATTTTGCGCATCACGCACCCATTGAAGTCAATGGGTGCGTGAAAACCACGCAGTTCGCAGGGAAGCACTGACGTGCGAACCGACTGAAACAGCGCACCAGCTGTCAAAAGGATGAATGTAAACAGAAAAGCACCACGTGCTTTTCTGTTTCCAAATGGAGTATCTTTGAGATGAGCGAACACGGACAACCGAACTTCACCGGGTTCGGCCGAACTCGTTTTGGCCGAACCCGGCAAAAAAATTTCCGGTACGCGATGTCAGGAGATAGTCACTGTCCAGGGTGCTGAAAGAGTTAAACTGTTTCAGCACCATGGACAGTGACTTCCGATCCCAATATATATGAACCTGTAAAAAAAAACGAAGTTCTGACTTACCGATAACTCCCGGCTTCTTCCTCCAGTCTGACCTCCCGGGATGACAATTCAGTCCAAGTGACAGCTCCAGCCAATCACAGGCCAAGCAAAGGCTGCAGCGGTCACATGGACTGCCGCGTCATCCAGGGAGGTGGGGCCCGATGTCGAGAGGCGCGTCACCAAGGACGCGTCACCAAGGCAACGGCCGGGAGAGAAGTTCTCGGTAAGTACGAACTTTTTCTTTTCTTTTTTTAACAGGTTTCTCGATGTTGTGTTCGGCATTCACTGTCGAGGGTGCTGAAAGAGTTACTGCCGATTAGTTAGCTCTTTCAGCACCTTGGACAGTGACGGGCGTCGACTAGCCTCATCTCTATGATAGCGGCTGCGCGAAAATCATGCAGCCGCGCATCATACACGGATGACACAAGCAGCTGTCAAGTGGTTTTTGTGCGCGCAAAACGCAGCGTTTTTTGCGCGCGCAAAAACACAACGTTCGTCTGAATCTGCCCTAATACTGCCCCTATATACAAGAATATAACTACTATAATACTGCCCCTATACACAAGAATATAACTACTATAATACTGCCACCTATATACAAGAATATAACTACTATAATACTGCTCCTATATACAAGAATATAACTACTATAATACTGCTCCCTATATACAAGAATATAACTACTATAATACTGCTCCTATGTACAAGAATATAACTACTATAATACTGCCCCCTATATACAAGAATATAACTACTATAATACTGCCCCTATATACAAGAATATAACTACTATAATACTGCCCCCTATACACAAGAATATAACTACTATAATACTGCTCCTATATACAAGAATATAACTACTATAATACTGCCCCCTATATACAAGAATATAACTACTATAATACTGCCCCCTATATACAAGAATATAACTACTATAATACTGCCCCCTATATACAAGAATTTAACTACTATAATACTGCTCCCTATATACAAGAATATAACTGCTATAATACTGCCTCCTATATACAAGAATATAACTACTATAATACTGCCCCCTATATACAAGAATATAACTACTATAATACTGCCCCTATATACAAGAATATAACTACTATAATACAGCTCCCTATATACAAGAATATAACTACTATAATACTGCCCCCTATATACAAGAATATAACTACTATAATACTGCCCCTATATACAAGAATATATCTACTATAATACTGCCCCTATATACAGAATATAACTACTATAATACTGCCCCTATATACAAGAATATAACTACTATAATACTGCTCCTATATACAAGAATATAACTACTATAATACTGCCCCCTATATACAAGAATATAACTACTATAATACTGCTCCTATATACAAGAATATAACCACTATAATACTGCCCCCTATATACAAGAATATAACTACTATAATACTGCTCCTATATACAAGAATATAACTACTATAATACTGCCCCTACATGCAAGAATATAACTACTATAATACTGCTCCTATATACAAGAATATAACTACTATAATACTGCTCCTATATACAAGAATATAACTACTATAATACTGCTCCTATATACAAGAATATAACCACTATAATACTGCCCCCTATATACAAGAATATAACTACTATAATACTGCTCCCTATATACAAGAATATAACTACTATAATACTGCTCCTATATACAAGAATATAACTACTATAATACTGCTCCTATATACAAGAATATAACTACTATAATACTGCTCCTATAAACAAGAATATAACCACTATAATACTGCCCCCTATATACAAGAATATAACTACTATAATACTGCTCCTATATACAAGAATATAACTACTATAATACTGCTCCTATATACAAGAATATAACTACTATAATACTGCCCCCTATATACAAGAATATAACTACTATAATACTGCCCCCTATATACAAGAATATAACTACTATAATACTGCCCCCTATATACAAGAATATAACTACTATAATACTGCTCCTATATACAAGAATATAACCACTATAATACTGCCCCCTATATACAAGAATATAACCACTATAATACTGCCCCCTATATACAAGAATATAACCACTATAATACTGCCCCCTATATACAAGAATATAACTACTATAATACTGCCACCTAGATACAAGAATATAACCACTATAATACTGCCCCTATATACAAGAATATAACTACTATAATACTGCCCCCTATATACAAGAACATAACTACTATAATACTGCCCCCTATATACAAGAATATAACTACTATAATACTGCCCCCTATATACAAGAATATAACTGCTATAATACTGCCCCTATATACAAGAATATAACTACTATAATACTGCCCTCTATATACAAGAATATAACTACTATAATACAGGGGAACTTTTTAAGTCTGATAGGAGTTGTAGTCCTGTGGTTTGGGTGCACACATTTTAGAATATAAAAGACAATGAGATAAATACATAAAACTTCGGCTGATCTCATTTCCCGTTTGCTCCCCTGTGGTGTTTGTTCTGTGGAAACCTCTTTTCTGTCAACTTGTTCCAGACTGATCCAATATAAACAGTAAGAGGAGAAGTGGACTTTAGTGCAGCAAGCCAACAGGAAAGATTCATTGTAAACAGGGTGTCTGTGCCGTGTGGCGGGGCAGGCGGAGGGTGAGTGGAGTTTATCTACCTCCCCATTAGGATGCTGGCCTGGCAGGATGACAGGGATGCCAGGCTCTGGGCGTTCTCCTCGGAGGCTGCGCTGCTCTGGATGAATACGCCGCTGGCGTGACTGGTGATGTCCTTGTAGAGCTGGATGAACTGGTAAAGGTTCATGATCCTCGACACCTCCACGATGCCGTTTGTCTTATTGATCTACAGAAAAAAAAAGAAAACATTAAGAAAGTGATAAAACAAGCCCAGGATCTACGGCAGCGGCTGTGGAACTACAAGTCCCAGCATGCCATGCATCACACACTGGGACTTGCAGTTCCACTACTGCTGGAGAGCCACTGATCTACATTATATTGTTGTGATGACTCCTGTGGGGTCTTCACTGTAATAAATGGGGGTTGATATTGGGAAACTTTGCAGATACTTAACATCATGGCTTATACTCCAATTGCATCCAAAGCTGCATTTGCAAGTCTCCTGGTTGTCATTAGCACTGGGGTGATGGACACACGAGGCATTGACTGTTCAATTATTTAACAAACAGGAGGAAAGCAAGACATTTTTGGATCCTGCTATGTTAGGGTATGTTCACATGGCAGTAAACGCCCCGAAAACTGACCCAAAAAACTTTGTGAATTAAAAAAACAGCTCCGTATATTACAGCGGGTTTTTTTTAGCATGTGGACATAGCCTTAGAGCTAAAAGGGGCAGAGAAGAATAGTGACTGCAGCTTTGGATGGGATTGGAGTGTAAGATATGGTGCACCTTAAAGAGGCTCTGTCACCAGATTTTGCAACCCCTATCTCCTATTGCAGCAGATCGGCGCTACAATGTAGATTACAGTAACGTTTTTATTTTTAAAAAACGAGCATTTTTGGCCAAGTTATGACCATTTTTGTATTTATGCAAATGAGGCTTGCAAAAGTCCAAGTGGGTGTGTTTAAAAGTAAAAGTACAACTGGGCGTGTATTAGGTGCGTACATCGGGGCGTGTTTACTACTATTACCGTACTAGCTGGGCGTTGTGTATAGAAGTATCATCCACTTCTCTACACAACGCCCAGCTTCTGCCAGATCACGCTGTGACGTCACTCACAGGTCCTGCATCGTGTCAGACGAGCGAGGACACATCGGCACCAGAGGCTACAGTTGATTCTGCAGCAGCATCGGCGTTTGCAGGTAAGTAGCTACATCGACTTACCTGCAAACGCTGATGCTGCTGCAGAATCATCTGTAGCCTCTGGTGCCGATGTGTCCTCGCTCGTCTGACACGATGCAGGACCTGTGAGTGACGACACAGCGTGATCTCTCGAGAACACGCTGTGTGTCTGCACTGCCAGAAGCTGGGCGTTCTGAAGAGAAGTGGATGATACTTCTATACACAACGCCCAGCTAGTAAAAGTAGTAAACACGCCCCGACGTACGCACATAATACACGCCCAGTTGGACTTTTACTTTAAACACACCCACTTGGACTTTTGCAAGCCTCATTTGCATAAATACAAAAATGGTCATAACTTGGCCAAAAATTCTCGTTTTTTAAAAATAAAAACGTTACTGTAATCTACATTGCAGCGCCGATCACAGGCAATAGCAGATAGGGGTTGCAGAATCTGGTGACAGAGTCTCTTTAAAGGGATTGTACAGGTTTAGAAAAAACATGGCTGCTTTCTTCTAAAAACAGTGCCACATATGTCCACAGGTTGTAAGATGAACTGCAGCTCATCCCTATTCTCTTCAGTGGAGTTGAGCTGCAATACCAGAGTGTATTAATGTGCTAGGTGTAAACGCAACATCTTCCACAATGCATCGCAACAGGTCATGCTCTGTACAGAGAGAACCAGTAGAGGGAAAGCAAGAAACGGTAGGTACTACTGAGTGAAAGTAGGGACCCTGTAAAATGGTGACTGCAGCTCTGGATGCGACTGGAGTATAAAATCTGATGTAACAGATGATCAATACTATATAAATAAAGCATCTGCCAATCAGTAGAATATGTGATATAAGGGACATGAGGGTGCGGCTCCGAGAGCTATAGGGTCTGTGTACTCCAGTAATACAACAATATTTTAGTAGTTATATTCTTGTATATAGGGGGCTGTATTATAGTAGTTATATTCTTGTATATAGGAGCAGTATTATAGTAGTTATATTCTTGTATATAGGGGCAGTATTATAGTAGTTATATTCTTGTATATAGGGGCAGTATTATAGTAGTTATATTCTTGTATATAGGAGCCGTATTATAGTAGTTATATTCTTGTATATAGGAGCAGTATTATATTAGTTATATTCTTGTATATAGTAGCAGTGTTATAGTAGTTATATTCTTGTATATAGGGGCAGTATTATAGTAGTTATATTCTTGTATATAGGGGCAGTATTATAGTAGTTATATTCTTGTATATAGGAGGCAGTATTATAGTAGTTATATTCTTGTATATAGGGGCAGTATTATAGTAGTTATATTCTTGTATATAGGAGCAGTATTATAGTAGTTATATTCTTGTATATAGGAGCCGTATTATAGTAGTTATATTCTTGTATATAGGAGCAGTATTATAGTAGTTATATTCTTGTATATAGGAGCCGTATTATAGTAGTTATATTCTTGTATATAGGAGCAGTATTATAGTAGTTATATTCTTGTATATAGGAGCAGTATTATAGTAGTTATATTCTTGTATATAGGGGCAGTATTATAGTAGTTATATTCTTGTATATAGGAGGCAGTATTATAGTAGTTATATTCTTGTATATAGGAGCAGTATTATAGTAGTTATATTCTTGTATATAGGAGCAGTATTATAGTAGTTATATTCTTGTATATAGGGGCAGTATTATAGTAGTTATATTCTTGTATATAGGGGCAGTATTATAGTAGTTATATTCTTGTATATAGGAGCAGTATTATAGTAGTTATATTCTTGTATATAGGGGCAGTATTATAGTAGTTATATTCTTGTATATAGGGGCAGTATTATAGTAGTTATATTCTTGTATATAGGAGCCGTATTATAGTAGTTATATTCTTGTATATAGGAGCAGTATTATAGTAGTTATATTCTTGTATATAGGAGGCAGTATTATAGTAGTTATATTCTTGTATATAGGAGCAGTATTATAGTAGTTATATTCTTGTATATAGGAGCAGTATTATAGTAGTTATATTCTTGTATATAGGGGGCAGTATTATAGTAATTATATTCTTGTATATAGGGGCAGTATTATAGTAGTTATATTCTTGTATATAGGGGCAGTATTATAGTAGTTATATTCTTGTATATAGGGGGCAGTATTATAGTAGTTATATTCTTGTACATAGGAGCAGTATTATAGTAGTTATATTCTTGTATATAGGGGCAGTATTATAGTAGTTATATTCTTGTATATAGGAGCAGTATTATAGTAGATATATTCTTGTATATAGGGGCAGTATTATAGTAATTATATTCTTGTATATAGGAGCAGTATTATAGTAGTTATATTCTTGTATATAGGAGCAGTATTATAGTAGTTATATTCTTGTACATAGGGGCAGTATTATAGTAGTTATATTCTTGTACATAGGGGCAGTATTATAGTAGTTATATTCTTGTACATAGGGGCAGTATTATAGTAGTTATATTCTTGTACATAGGGGCAGTATTATAGTAGTTATATTCTTGTATATAGGGGCAGTATTATGGTAGTTATATTCTTGTATATAGAGGCAGTATTAGGTGGTAGGTGAATGCGGGCGAGGACACTACACACCCCTTATATAAACCCACAGGTGGTGTATGGCACACGGACACACTTACCTTAGTGCACAAAACACGGACAATGACTTTCCACAGAGCGGATGAGTCCGAGTCGGGCTGCACCTCAAACAAGAGATGCTTGTCCTGCCCCGCGGCCAACCGAGCTGTACTGAGAGGGGGAAGACACGCATCAGGACCAAAATACAGGCACCGCCAGAGCAGTCACACTATGGAGCCTCTACTGTAAGAACAGTCACACTATGGAGCCTCTACTGTAAGAGCAGTCACACTATGGAACCTCTACTGTAAGAGCAGTCACACTATGGAACCTCTACTGTAAGAGCAGTCACACTATGGAACCTCTACTGTAAGAGCAGTCACACTATGGAACCTCTACTGTAAGAGCGGTCACACTATGGAGCCTCTACTGTAAGAGCGGTCACACTATGGAACCTCTACTGTAAGATCAATCACACTATGGAGCCTCTACTGTAAGAGCGGTCACACTATGGAACCTCTACTGTAAGAGCGGTCACACTATGGAGCCTCTACTGTAAGATCAATCACACTATGGAGCCTCTACTGTAAGAGCAGTCACACTATGGAGCCTCTACTGTAAGAGCAGTCACACTATGGAGCCTCTACTGTAAGAGCAGTCACACTATGGAGCCTCTACTGTAATAGCAGTCACACTATGGACCCTCTACTGTAAGAGCAGTCACACTATGGACCCTCTACTGTAAGAGCAGTCACACTATGGAACCTCTACTGTAAGAGCAGTCACACTATGGAACCTCTACTGTAAGAGCAGTCACACTATGGAACCTCTACTGTAAGATCAGTCACACTATGGAACCTCTACTGTAAGATCAGTCACACTATGGAACCTCTACTGTAAGAGCAGTCACACTATGGAACCCTCTACTGTAAGATCAGTCACACTATGGACCCTCTACTGTAAGATCGGTCACACTATGGAACCTCTACTGTAAGAGCAGTCACACTATGGAACCTCTACTGTAAGAGCATAATATCATACATGGTGTGCAGGATTTCCACCCACTAGGGGCCTGATGAGGGACCAAAATAATACACACCCTATATGATAAAGTAGGATGACCAGGACAAACTAAATAAGATCCAAAACCCCTCTAGTCCCGGCGTATTGGTGCCAACCTCTGTGTCTTGTCACTTGTACTCCTCACTGGTGCAGCCAGGGGGGGGGGGGTCTTCCTATACTACAATCCTCCCTGCAGGGGTCATGTACACAGGGTAGGTGCTGAGTAATGTATATCCTTCTCTTACACATCATTGAGCTCTGCCACTCGGCCCAGGAATTCCTCGTACGTCAGGAAGCCGCTCTCCCGCACAAGGGTCGCATGTTTGACGACTTTCTCAGGAAGTTTGCTCATCATGGCCTGGCCGGTGAGCTGCTGACCCATGGCTGGGGAGCAACTGAATCTCTTCCTCCAGAGAATTTGGGCCTTATTCAGCAGTCCTGCAAAGGTGAGATGCAAATTAGCACTGTCCCCCACAATATCAGCACACTCCTCTCCTAAAATACTCTGTGCTGCTGGGGACTCTGCTCATTTTATTATGTAGCCCTCAGTCTGTGACCTTCCGGAAGAGCAGCACATTTCTCTCCTGAAATACTCAGTGCAGCAGACAGCACTCCAACAGCCTGGAGTAGTGTACAACCTGCCACTAGTTACAATTATACACTGTATAGTGTAGAGCACAATGTTCTCTCCTTGTGGTGAGAATGCGAGTGTGACGTGTGTGTAATCTACACCTGCTCAGCTGCTGTGTACACAATGAGGACACCGGATGCAGCGTTACAGCGTGTATAGTGGGAGATCCATGTACAGGACAAAAACTATACAAGAGCATAAGGAGTGTGTGTGTGTGTGTGTGTGTGTGTGTGTGTGTGTGTGTGTGTGTGTGTGTCAGTGGGTACATATACCTGTGTCTGTGTGTGTGTGTCAGTGGGTACATATACCTGTGTCTGTGTGTGTGTGTGTGTGTGTGTGTGTGTGTCAGTGGGTACATATACCTGTGTCTGTGTGTGTGTGTCAGTGGGTACATATATCTGTGTGTGTGTGTGTGTGTGTGTGTGTGTGTGTGTGTGTGTGTGTGTGTGTGTGTGTGTGTGTGTGTGTGTCAATGTATACATACCTGTGTGTGGCAGTGTGTGTGTGTGTGTCTATACGTGTGTGGCAATGTGTACATACCGGTGTGTGTGTGTCCATACCTATGTGTGTCAGTGTGTACATACCTGTGTGTGGCAGTGTGTGTGTCTATACTTGTGTGTCAGTGTGTACATACCTGCGTGTGTCATTATGTATATACCTGTGTGTGGCAGTGTGTGTGTACATACCTGCGTGTCAGTGTGTCTATACTTGTGTGGCAGTGTGTACATACCTGTGTGTGGCAGTGTGTACATACCTGTGTGTGGCAGTGTGTACATACCTGTGTGTGGCAGTGTGTACATACCTGTGTGTGGCAGACGCAGTGTGTGTCCATACTTGCGTGTACATACCTGCGTGTGTCATTATGTATATACCTGCGTGTGTCATTATGTATATACTTGTGTGTCAGTGTGTACATACCTGTGTGTAGGTGAGGTGGGGGCCATGTGTAGACAGCAGCGCCCGGTGATGTCGGATACAGAGATCACCCAACAACTATCCCATTCGCGCATTGGCATCACCCCTTTCGGACCACCGTACACAGCTGACATATGCTCCGCCTTCTGCCTGCCGTCTCCATGACGTCATCACGCTACGGCCTCTAAGGTAAGGCGGCCATATTTGATTTGGGAAAGGCATCCAGTTTGAAGATTGTCATTGGTAGATGGTCCTGACTATTATATAATAACGTTACATCCCCGGATGTTTAGCTCTCCGCGCCCAAAGTCTGGTTCTGGTGCTGATTGTTGCCTAGCAACGGAGACCACTGACTGTATGTGACACTTCTGACCTACCTCACTTCTGTGGAAATCTGGGGTTGTCAATGACTACAGGGCAGAAAGCATCACCTTCACTCCCCCATCCCTACATACATAGAACATGTACATGGACTTTTTACTCCACTGATGGTGAATTTCATGAATCAAAGAGCAGATTTGTGTGCAGCTCCGGCAGTAACTAATGTTGAAGCTGTAATCAGAACATGAGATGCCTGTAAACTAGCAAAGTAATGGGGAAATATGGAATTTGTGTAAAGTTGCCATTTAAAGGAATTGTCCAGTGACCACTCCCTATAATTATTAAGTGCTTATGGGTAAGAAACCACTATGTGGTGTCAATGGGGGAATGTTGTAATATACGGATGAGGTGGTATTAGTGACTGGTACTGTATGAGAACATTGTGGCTGGCACTGTATATCGGGTATTAGTGACTGGTACTATATGGGAACATTGTGGCTGACACTGTATATCGGGTATTAGTGACTGGTACTATATGGGAACATTGTGGCTGGCACTGTATATCGGGTATTAGTGACTGGTACTATATGGGAACATTGTGGCTGGCACTGTATATCGGGTATTAGTGACTGGTACTGTATGAGAACATTGTGTCTGACACTATATATCAGGTATTAGTGACTGGTACTGTATGGGAACATTGTGGCTGGCACTGTATATCGGGTATTAGTGACTGGTACTGTATGAGAACATTGTGGCTGACACTGTATATCGGGTATTAGTGACTGGTACTGTATGGGAACATTGTGGCTGACACTGTATATCGGGTATTAGTGACTGGTACTGTATGAGAACATTGTGTCTGGCACTGTATATCGGGTATTAGTGACTGGTACTATATGGGAACATTGTGGCTGGCACTGTATATCGGGTATTAGTGACTGGTACTGTATGAGAACATTGTGTCTGGCACTGTATATCGGGTATTAGTGACTGGTACTGTATGGGAACATTGTGGCTGACACTGTATATCGGGTATTAGTGACTGGTACTGTATGAGAACATTGTGGCTGACACTGTATATCGGGTATTAGTGACTGGTACTGTATGGGAACATTGTGGCTGACACTGTATATCGGGTATTAGTGACTGGTACTGTATGAGAACATTGTGTCTGGCACTGTATATCGGGTATTAGTGACTGGTACTGTATGAGAACATTGTGGCTGGCACTGTATATCGGGTATTAGTGACTGGTATTGTATGAGAACATTGTGGCTGACACTGTATATCGGGTATTAGTGACTGGTACTGTATGGGAACATTGTGTCTGGCACTGTATATCGGGTATTAGTGACTGGTACTGTATGAGAACATTGTGGCTGGCACTGTATATCGGGTATTAGTGACTGGTATTGTATGAGAACATTGTGGCTGACACTGTATATCGGGTATTAGTGACTGGTACTGTATGAGAACATTGTGTCTGGCACTGTATATCGGGTATTAGTGACTGGTACTGTATGAGAACATTGTGGCTGACACTGTATATCGGGTATTAGTGACTGGTACTGTATGGGAACATTGTGGCTGGCACTGTATATCGGGTATTAGTGACTGGTACTGTATGAGAACATTGTGGCTGGCACTGTATATCGGGTATTAGTGACTGGTATTGTATGAGAACATTGTGGCTGACACTGTATATCCGGTATTAGTGACTGGTACTGTATGAGAACATTGTGTCTGGCACTGTATATCGGGTATTAGTGACTGGTACTGTATGAGAACATTGTGGCTGGCACTGTATATCGGGTATTAGTGACTGGTACTATATGGGAACATTGTGGCTGGCACTGTATATCGGGTATTAGTGACTGGTACTGTATGAGAACATTGTGTCTGGCACTGTATATCGGGTATTAGTGACTGGTACTGTATGAGAACATTGTGGCTGACACTGTATATCGGGTATTAGTGACTGGTACTGTATGGGAACATTGTGGCTGGCACTGTATATCGGGTATTAGTGACTGGTACTGTATGAGAACAATGTGGCTGGCACTGTATATCGGGTATTAGTGACTGGTACTATATGGGAACATTGTGGCTGGCACTGTATATCGGGTATTAGTGACTGGTACTGTATGAGAACATTGTGTCTGGCACTGTATATCGGGTATTAGTGACTAGTACTGTATGAGAACATTGTGGCTGGCACTGTATATCGGGTATTAGTGACTGGTACTGTATGAGAACATTGTGTCTGGCACTGTATATCGGGTATTAGTGACTGGTACTGTATGAGAACATTGTGGCTGACACTGTATATCGGGTATTAGTGACTGGTACTGTATGAGAACATTGTGGCTGGCACTGTATATCGGGTATTAGTGACTGGTATTGTATGAGAACATTGTGGCTGACACTGTATATCGGGTATTAGTGACTGGTACTGTATGAGAACATTGTGTCTGGCACTGTATATCGGGTATTAGTGACTGGTACTGTATGAGAACATTGTGGCTGACACTGTATATCGGGTATTAGTGACTGGTATTGTATGAGAACATTGTGCCTGGCACTGTATATCGGGTATTAGTGACTGGTATTGTATGGGAACATTGTGGCTGGCACTGTATATCGGGTATTAGTGACTGGTACTGTATATCGGGTATTAGTGACTGGTATTGTATGGGAACATTGTGGCTGACACTGTATATCGGGTATTAGTGACTGGTACTGTATGAGAACATTGTGCCTGGCACTGTATATCTGGTATTAGTGACTGGTACTGTATGGGAACATTGTGGCTGACACTGTATATCAGGTATTAGTGACTGGTACTGTATGAGAACATTGTGGCTGGCACTGTATATCGGGTATTAGTGACTGGTATTGTATGAGAACATTGTGGCTGACACTGTATATCGGGTATTAGTGACTGGTACTATATGGGAACATTATGGCTGACACTGTATATCGGGTATTAGTGACTGGTACTGTATGGGAACATTGTGGCTGACACTGTATATCGGGTATTAGTGACTGGTATTGTATGAGAACATTGTGGCTGACACTGTATATCGGGTATTAGTGACTGGTATTGTATGAGAACATTGTGCCTGGCACTGTATATCGGGTATTAGTGACTGGTACTGTATGGGAACATTGTGGCTGACACTATATATCAGGTATTAGTGACTGGTATTGTATGAGAACATTGTGGCTGACACTATATATCAGGTATTAGTGACTGGTATTGTATGAGAACATTGTGGCTGACACTGTATATCAGGTATTAGTGACTGGTATTGTATGAGAACATTGTGGCTGACACTGTATATCGGGTATTAGTGACTGGTATTGTATGAGAACATTGTGCCTGGCACTGTATATCGGGTATTAGTGACTGGTACTGTATGGGAACATTGTGGCTGACACTATATATCGGGTATTAGTGACTGGTATTGTATGAGAACATTGTGGCTGACACTATATATCAGGTATTAGTGACTGGTATTGTATGAGAACATTGTGGCTGACACTGTATATCGGGTATTAGTGACTGGTATTGTATGAGAACATTGTGGCTGACACTGTATATCGGGTATTAGTGACTGGTATTGTATGAGAACATTGTGCCTGGCACTGTATATCGGGTATTAGTGACTGGTACTGTATGGGAACATTGTGGCTGACACTATATATCGGGTATTAGTGACTGGTATTGTATGAGAACATTGTGGCTGACACTATATATCAGGTATTAGTGACTGGTATTGTATGAGAACATTGTGGCTGACACTGTATATCGGGTATTAGTGACTGGTATTGTATGAGAACATTGTGGCTGACACTGTATATCGGGTATTAGTGACTGGTATTGTATGAGAACATTGTGGCTGACACTGTATATCTGGTATTAGTGACTGGTACTGTATGAGAACATTGTGCCTGGCACTGTATATCGGGTATTAGTGACTGGTACTGTATGAGAACATTGTGGCTGGCACTGTATATCAGGTATTAGTGACTGGTATTGTATGAGAACATTGTGGCTGACACTGTATATCGGGTATTAGTGACTGGTATTGTATGAGAACATTGTGTCTGACACTGTATATCGGGTATTAGTGACTGGTACTATATGGGAACATTGTGGCTGACACTGTATATCGGGTATTAGTGACTGGTACTGTATGGGAACATTGTGGTTGACACTGTATATCGGGTATTAGTGACTGGTACTATATGGGAACATTGTGGCTGACACTGTATATCGGGTGTTAGTGACTGGTACTGTATGAAAACATTGTGCCTGGCACTGTATATCGGGTATTAGTGACTGGTACTATATGGGAACATTGTGTCTGGCACTGTATATCGAGTATTAGTGACTGGTATTGTATGAGAACATTGTGGCTGACACTGTATATCGGGTATTAGTGACTGGTACTATATGGGAACATTGTGGCTGACACTGTATATCGGGTATTAGTGACTGGTACTGTATGGGAACATTGTGCCTGGCACTGTATATCGGGTATTAGTGACTGGTACTGTATGGGAACATTATGGCTGACACTGTATATCAGGTATTAGTGACTGGTACTGTATGGGAACATTGTGTCTGGCACTGTATATCGGGTATTAGTGACTGGTACTGTATGAGAACATTGTGGCTGGCACTGTATATCGGGTATTAGTGACTGGTATTGTATGAGAACATTGTGGCTGACACTGTATATCGGGTATTAGTGACTGGTACTGTATGAGAACATTGTGTCTGGCACTGTATATCGGGTATTAGTGACTGGTACTGTATGAGAACATTGTGGCTGACACTGTATATCGGGTATTAGTGACTGGTACTGTATGGGAACATTGTGGCTGGCACTGTATATCGGGTATTAGTGACTGGTACTGTATGAGAACATTGTGGCTGGCACTGTATATCGGGTATTAGTGACTGGTATTGTATGAGAACATTGTGGCTGACACTGTATATCCGGTATTAGTGACTGGTACTGTATGAGAACATTGTGTCTGGCACTGTATATCGGGTATTAGTGACTGGTACTGTATGAGAACATTGTGGCTGGCACTGTATATCGGGTATTAGTGACTGGTACTATATGGGAACATTGTGGCTGGCACTGTATATCGGGTATTAGTGACTGGTACTGTATGAGAACATTGTGTCTGGCACTGTATATCGGGTATTAGTGACTGGTACTGTATGAGAACATTGTGGCTGACACTGTATATCGGGTATTAGTGACTGGTACTGTATGGGAACATTGTGGCTGGCACTGTATATCGGGTATTAGTGACTGGTACTGTATGAGAACAATGTGGCTGGCACTGTATATCGGGTATTAGTGACTGGTACTATATGGGAACATTGTGGCTGGCACTGTATATCGGGTATTAGTGACTGGTACTGTATGAGAACATTGTGTCTGGCACTGTATATCGGGTATTAGTGACTAGTACTGTATGAGAACATTGTGGCTGGCACTGTATATCGGGTATTAGTGACTGGTACTGTATGAGAACATTGTGTCTGGCACTGTATATCGGGTATTAGTGACTGGTACTGTATGAGAACATTGTGGCTGACACTGTATATCGGGTATTAGTGACTGGTACTGTATGAGAACATTGTGGCTGGCACTGTATATCGGGTATTAGTGACTGGTATTGTATGAGAACATTGTGGCTGACACTGTATATCGGGTATTAGTGACTGGTACTGTATGAGAACATTGTGTCTGGCACTGTATATCGGGTATTAGTGACTGGTACTGTATGAGAACATTGTGGCTGACACTGTATATCGGGTATTAGTGACTGGTATTGTATGAGAACATTGTGCCTGGCACTGTATATCGGGTATTAGTGACTGGTATTGTATGGGAACATTGTGGCTGGCACTGTATATCGGGTATTAGTGACTGGTACTGTATATCGGGTATTAGTGACTGGTATTGTATGGGAACATTGTGGCTGACACTGTATATCGGGTATTAGTGACTGGTACTGTATGAGAACATTGTGCCTGGCACTGTATATCTGGTATTAGTGACTGGTACTGTATGGGAACATTGTGGCTGACACTGTATATCAGGTATTAGTGACTGGTACTGTATGAGAACATTGTGGCTGGCACTGTATATCGGGTATTAGTGACTGGTATTGTATGAGAACATTGTGGCTGACACTGTATATCGGGTATTAGTGACTGGTACTATATGGGAACATTATGGCTGACACTGTATATCGGGTATTAGTGACTGGTACTGTATGGGAACATTGTGGCTGACACTGTATATCGGGTATTAGTGACTGGTATTGTATGAGAACATTGTGGCTGACACTGTATATCGGGTATTAGTGACTGGTATTGTATGAGAACATTGTGCCTGGCACTGTATATCGGGTATTAGTGACTGGTACTGTATGGGAACATTGTGGCTGACACTATATATCAGGTATTAGTGACTGGTATTGTATGAGAACATTGTGGCTGACACTATATATCAGGTATTAGTGACTGGTATTGTATGAGAACATTGTGGCTGACACTGTATATCAGGTATTAGTGACTGGTATTGTATGAGAACATTGTGGCTGACACTGTATATCGGGTATTAGTGACTGGTATTGTATGAGAACATTGTGCCTGGCACTGTATATCGGGTATTAGTGACTGGTACTGTATGGGAACATTGTGGCTGACACTATATATCGGGTATTAGTGACTGGTATTGTATGAGAACATTGTGGCTGACACTATATATCAGGTATTAGTGACTGGTATTGTATGAGAACATTGTGGCTGACACTGTATATCGGGTATTAGTGACTGGTATTGTATGAGAACATTGTGGCTGACACTGTATATCGGGTATTAGTGACTGGTATTGTATGAGAACATTGTGCCTGGCACTGTATATCGGGTATTAGTGACTGGTACTGTATGGGAACATTGTGGCTGACACTATATATCGGGTATTAGTGACTGGTATTGTATGAGAACATTGTGGCTGACACTATATATCAGGTATTAGTGACTGGTATTGTATGAGAACATTGTGGCTGACACTGTATATCGGGTATTAGTGACTGGTATTGTATGAGAACATTGTGGCTGACACTGTATATCGGGTATTAGTGACTGGTATTGTATGAGAACATTGTGGCTGACACTGTATATCTGGTATTAGTGACTGGTACTGTATGAGAACATTGTGCCTGGCACTGTATATCGGGTATTAGTGACTGGTACTGTATGAGAACATTGTGGCTGGCACTGTATATCAGGTATTAGTGACTGGTATTGTATGAGAACATTGTGGCTGACACTGTATATCGGGTATTAGTGACTGGTATTGTATGAGAACATTGTGTCTGACACTGTATATCGGGTATTAGTGACTGGTACTATATGGGAACATTGTGGCTGACACTGTATATCGGGTATTAGTGACTGGTACTGTATGGGAACATTGTGGTTGACACTGTATATCGGGTATTAGTGACTGGTACTATATGGGAACATTGTGGCTGACACTGTATATCGGGTGTTAGTGACTGGTACTGTATGAAAACATTGTGCCTGGCACTGTATATCGGGTATTAGTGACTGGTACTATATGGGAACATTGTGTCTGGCACTGTATATCGAGTATTAGTGACTGGTATTGTATGAGAACATTGTGGCTGACACTGTATATCGGGTATTAGTGACTGGTACTATATGGGAACATTGTGGCTGACACTGTATATCGGGTATTAGTGACTGGTACTGTATGGGAACATTGTGCCTGGCACTGTATATCGGGTATTAGTGACTGGTACTGTATGGGAACATTATGGCTGACACTGTATATCAGGTATTAGTGACTGGTACTGTATGAGAACATTGTGGCTGACACTGTATATCGGGTATTACTGACTGGTACTGTATGGGAACATTGTGGTTGACACTGTATATCGGGTGTTAGTGACTGGTACTATATGGGAACATTGTGGCTGACACTGTATATCGGATGTTAGTGACTGATACTGCATGACACTGTATATCGGGTATTAGTGACTGGTACTATATGGGAACATTGGGGCTGACACTGTATATCGGGTATTAGTGACTGGTACTGTATGAGAACATTGTGGCTGACACTGTATATCGGGTATTAGTGACTGGTACTGTATGGGAACATTGTGCCTGGCACTGTATATCGGGTATTAGTGACTGGTACTGTATGGGAACATTATGGCTGACACTGTATATCAGGTATTAGTGACTGGTACTGTATGAGAACATTGTGGCTGACACTGTATATCGGGTATTACTGACTGGTACTGTATGGGAACATTGTGGCTGACACTGTATATCGGGTATTAGTGACTGGTACTGTATGGGAACATTGTGGTTGACACTGTATATCGGGTGTTAGTGACTGGTACTGTATGAGAACATTGTGGCTGACACTGTATATCGTGTATTAGTGACTGGTACTGTATGGGAACATTGTGCCTGGCACTGTATATCGGGTATTAGTGACTGGTACTGTATGGGAACATTATGGCTGACACTGTATATCAGGTATTAGTGACTGGTACTGTATGAGAACATTGTGGCTGACACTGTATATCGGGTATTACTGACTGGTACTGTATGGGAACATTGTGGCTGACACTGTATATCGGGTATTACTGACTGGTACTGTATGGGAACATTGTGGCTGACACTGTATATCGGGTATTAGTGACTGGTACTGTATGGGAACATTATGGCTGACACTGTATATCAGGTATTAGTGACTGGTACTGTATGAGAACATTGTGGCTGACACTGTATATCGGGTATTACTGACTGGTACTGTATGGGAACATTGTGGCTGACACTGTATATCGGGTATTACTGACTGGTACTGTATGGGAACATTGTGGCTGACACTGTATATCGGGTATTAGTGACTGGTACTGTATGGGAACATTGTGGTTGACACTGTATATCGGGTGTTAGTGACTGGTACTATATGGGAACATTGTGGCTGACACTGTATATCGGATGTTAGTGACTGATACTGCATGACACTGTATATCGGGTATTAGTGACTGGTACTATATGAGAACATTGTGTCTGACACTGTATATCGGGTATTAGTGACTGGTACTCTATGATAACTTTGTGCCAGGCACTGTATGTAGGGTATTTTTTGGTTGGCACTGTAATACACATCTCCTTTTTCAAGACTGATGCATGTCTTTAAAATGAGGTTCTGCAGCAGCTGAGGTGTAATAAAAGAAATAATATACCCCTCACTCAATTGTAAATTATACAGATATTAGGAGTCCCCTCGACACTGGTCCGGAGTTGGGTGGGGGGCATTATCCTGTATATAATGAGATTAATCTGTTCTCCCCCCCCATCCTGTCGTCGTTACTTGGTGTTTCTGTTCCGAAAACCGCAGATTTCCTGTGGACGTCGCTGATGCTCGCAAAAGGTCGACAAACATCTGTTCCTCTGGATAGTGCGCAATTCGTGAGCCGATGACCTCGCCGCCATCACAAATCATCAGTGGAGAAAACCGAGAATATTCGGAAGTGGGGAGGACACTGCGAGGTTTCCGGGACCCTCTGTTCTTATCTAGAAATCATTTAGAGGGGAGTTTATGTTTTTCTATAAATAAAACGTAGTTATTGTATAAATGAAACGTTCTGTAACCTTTTAATAGACTGTGTTTCAGTTTCTCACATTTTCCAGATTTCTGATTGCTGTCAGTGAATTGGGACATTCTAGTATTAGACCAGGAAAGGTTTGCAGCCTATGGATATAAACATCTCACAGATGAGGGTTTGTTACAGTTGTATCCAGTCTAGACAATCCTCTGTGCACTAACCACATCAGAACCACAAATCTTACTACTGTCCTGATATTTTGTTACGATGTATCAGACTGATTGATTAGACTAGATACAATGTAACAAACCCTCAGCTTTGAGCAGGACTAGGTTCTGATTGGTTGTCAGCCTCTGGATGTAAATTGCACAGTGATCAATCTTTATTTACATAAGACTGGAGAAGTCCTTTATACAGTCCGATATACAGTCCGATATACAGTTCCTGATACAGTCTTCATATTATTTCACGATGTGTTTGTTACACTTTTATATATCATGCTCTGCAGTACTGCACACTATAAGGGCATGTTCAAACGTGGCAGATTTTTGGTACGGATTCTTCACCAAAAGTCCACAAAAAATTGACAAAACATCATTCACACATAGCAGTTTTCTCCACTGCGGATTTGAGGACATGCAAAGAATTTTCACAATCCGCAGCACAGGAAGAAGGGGTCAAAAACATCACCAATCACCAACAATAATAGAATCACAGCACTGAACACCTCGTTAAAGGGTCCGTCCATAATTAGAAAAAAAATAAATAAATCCAGGACAGTGCCACTCTTGTCCGTGGCCGTGTCTAGTATTGCAGTATTCAAGTGAATGGGGTTAAGATGCAATACCAGACACAACCATGAATAAGAGTGGCGCTGTTCTGGAAACAAAGAAGAACCCTTCTTACAATCCTGGATGACCCCTCTAATTGTATTTGCCTCATGTTATTATTTCAGTGACAGAACAAAGCGCAAATCTTATACAGAGCAATATTTTATTCGTGGCGGAGGTGACTTTCTGGTACAGTGGAGACAGAAGCAGATTCATTCAGTGGTACAGAAATTCTCGAACATCGGCTCTGGGTCGTATTTCATGGATTTCCCCATTGCTCAGGTGCGTACGTGGAAATTTTGTAATTTCTATATTTCATCTCTACCCATATCTCCATGTTGTTTTTAGAGCTGCCGAAGTGGGATTCTCTCATACAGAGTGGCCCTCCGTTGTGGCACATAGAGTGGGGTCTCTAGCTGGGGGGACTCCCTTCAATGACGTCCATAATAGGGCACATGGACAGGGATTGTCTTGATGTCCCTTTAACCTAAAACCGAAAAAATCCCTTTGAGCTTTTTATAGACCTTAGACTGTTAAGGACAATACTCTGAAATTATGGCCTTACTCCTATTTGGCGACTCAAAAACCGTTCATTTACGCATTTTTTTTACCCGTCATCGTCATCTTACGGGAGTTTCTCTAGGATTCGCCATTTCAGTCTGTTACCTGCCGTTTTCCTTGCTCGGGTCACTTCCTATTGAGGTCCATAAGGACATTAGTGGGAATAACCTGCAGACATTAGGAGAGAGGGCAAAGGGAGTGCAGACTACGCAGGGTTTGTTTGTAGTCTGTAACCATGGATACACATAGGTCTGCATAGGAGCTGTAGACACAAACGGTAGGAGATATTTTTTTTTATCAAAACTATTTGCAAAGTTGCTTTTATTTTAGGTGCCTTTAAGCAATAAAAAAAAAGGGATTGCAAAAGTGGATATACCCTTGAGGTTTGATTGAAAGGCTTGTCCACTTTGAGGGACCCCTTTCCAAAGAACATGTGGTGTTATTAGAGTGCCCCCCTACCGGCAGCCATATTGGAGAGCTGCTACCGAGAGAGTCCCTCGCTCTTCAGTCCCGTTGCGTTTTACGTGGACAGCCATGGATGAACCATTCCGATAACAGCCGGTCACTCCCTTCATAAACTTCTCATCCAGGGAACGCAGTGGGCGACTATTTGGGGGTCATAGTTAATAATCTTTCTGCCATATATTAAAGGGGATCGAGGTTTCCTAACAGATAAGAGTTCTACTCAGCCCCCCATGATTGTTTCCTGGGACCCTCATTATCCAGGACCCTTCCACCGGACAAGTAGACAAAGCCGATACAGCACATTAATTAAAGACACATTTAGATTGGATGTAGGTCGAATCTATACTGCAACCAATCAGATGCTGTTTAAGCCTTCTGACCAATCATGAAAGGTTACCCTAAATCATGGCACTGGTGACAATCCCCCCTCATCATGGTTTCCAAAAAGTGTTAACTAAGCTATTTTGTTTTTAAGTGGAGTTCCCCTTTAATTCTCAATGGGGTTGTCCAGTCCTATGTAAATAAAACTTGAAGTTCTAATATGCTATGTGTTTAAATTCTTAAAATTCTCTAATTGCTGTCAGTGAATGAGGGCGCCTATTGTTTACATAGAGAGGCTGGAACCGGTAAAGACCTAGTCCTGCTCACACAGCTGATGGGGCCGGTTACAACGTAGCAGTGTAGATAAGAGGGGGTCAGCATGGAGTCTAGGACAGGAGGGAGGTCTGTGCTGCTGTGGAGGATTGTCTGCACTGATACATTGTAACAAACACATTGATCATAATTCCATTACTAGTTTATTAGTAATGGTGACAGAAAGTGACAGGAGCAACAAATGACGTTCTCTAATCCAGTGCCGGCGGCTTCCGCCCAATGACAAAATCATTTATTTATCCGAACTGACCTCATCCCCCCCCCCCCCCCCCTCCGGTCTCCTGGTCAGGTTTTATGCGTTGATTCAGACGCTCTCTCCTTTTCTGTGGTTTAGCTCTAATCATTAGAGCATTGTTTGTTTTTTTCCGTTTTGTATTTGCCAGTAGCGGCACGGACCAGTCAGTTACATGCCGGGCACGGTGCCCAGTCTATGAGCAGTTTATCTCTGCGCCCAGCCGGCTGATATTACACCTCCACCTCGATAGAGTTTCCTGTAGGTTTCTGTGGGCTGACCGCCTCTTTTCCATTTGACTCTCGCTCTTCCTCTTTCGTGTTTTCGGCGCCCGACGTGTCTTTGAACACTTTGGCCTCCACGGACTCTTTCTCCTTTTTCTTCTTGGTGGTGAAGAGTAAATGCGTTTTGTACCTGTAAAGAGAATCAAATGTGAATGAAATAACAATAGAGGGATTGCACCAAGTGGCCCATAGATGAAGGGGCAGATAGAGGGGCCAAAGGACGAAGGGACAGATAGAGGGGCCAAAGGACGAGGGGCAGATAGAGGGGCCAAAGGACGTGGGGACAGATAGAGGGGCCAAAGGATGTGGGGACAGATAGAGGGGCCAAAGGACGAGGGGGCAGATAGAGGGGCCAAAGGACAAGGGGACAGATAGAGGGGCCAAGGGATGAGGGGACAGATAGGGGGGCCAAAGGACGAGGGAGCAGATAGAGGGGACGAAGAGACAGATAGAGGGTCCAAAGGACGAGGGAGCAGATAGAGGGGCCAAAGGTCGAAGAGGCAGATAGAGGGTCCAAAGGACGAGGGGACAGATAGAGGGGCCAAAGGACGAGGGAGCAGATAGAGGGGCCAAAGGTCGAAGAGGCAGATAGAGGGTCCAAAGGACGAGGGGACAGATAGAGGGGCCAAAGGACGAGGTGGCAGATAGAGGGGCCAAAGAACGAGGGGTCAGATAGAGGGGCCAAAGTACGAGGAGACAGATAGAGGGGCCAAAGGACGAGGAGACAGATAGAGGGGCCAAAGGACGAGGGGCAGATAGAGGGGCCAAAGAACGAGGGGCAGATAGAGAGGCCAAAGAACGAGGGGCAGATAGAGAGGCCAAAGAACGAGGGGACAGATAGAGGGGCCAGAGGACAAGGGAGCAGATAGAGGGGCCAAAGGACGAGGAGACAGATAGAGGGGCCAAAGAACGAGGGGCAGACAGAGGGGCCAAAGAACGAGGGGATAGATAGAGGGGCCAAAGGACGAGGAGACAGAGGGGCCAAAGATTGAGGGGACAGATAGAGGGGCCAAAGGACGAGGGAGCAGATAGAGGGGCCAAAGGACGAGGAGACAGAGGGGCCAAAGATTGAGGGGATAGATAGAGGGGCCAAAGGACGAGGAGACAGAGGGGCCAAAGATTGAGGGGACAGATAGAGGGGCCAAAGGACGAGGGGCAGATAGAGGGGCCAAAGAACGAGGGGCAGATAGAGGGACCAAAGAACGAGGGGCAGATAGAGAGGCCAAAGAACGAGGGGATAGATAGAGGGGCCAAAGGACGAGGAGACAGAGGGGCCAAAGATTGAGGGGACAGATAGAGGGGCCAAAGGACGAGGGAGCAGATAGAGGGGCCAAATTGCGAGGGGACAGATAGAGGGGATAAAGGACGAGGGGCAGATAGAGATGCCAAAGAACGAGGGGACAGGTAGAGGGGATAAAGGACGAGGGGACAGATAGAGGGGCCAAAGGACGAGGGGACAGAAAGAGGGGGCAGATAGAGGGGCCAAAGGACGAGGGGACAGATAGAGAGGCCAAAGAACGAGGGGTCAGATAGAGGGGCCAAAGTACGAGGAGACAGATAGAGGGGCCAAAGGACGAGGAGACAGATAGAGGGGCCAAGGAACGAGGGGCAGATAGAGGGGCCAAGGAACGAGGGGCAGATAGAGGGGCCAAAGAACGAGGGGCAGATAGAGAGGCCAAAGAACGAGGGGACAGATAGAGGGGCCAAAGGACAAGGGAGCAGATAGAGGGGCCAAAGGACGAGGGGACAGAGAGGGGCCAAAGCACGAGGGGACAGATAGAGGGGCCAAAAGACGAGGGAGCAGATAGAGGGGCCAAAGGACGAAGGAGCAGATAGAGGGGCCAAGGAACGAGGGGCAGATAGAGGGGCCAAAGAACGAGGGGCAGATAGAGAGGCCAAAGGATGAGGGAGCAGATAGAGGGGCCAAAGGACGAGGGGACAGATAGAGAGGCCAAAGGATGAGGGAGCAGATAAAGGGGCCAAAGAACGAGGGGGCAGATAGAGGGGCCAAAGAACGAGGGGCAGATTGAGAAGCCAAAGAACGAGGGAGCAGATAGAGGGGTCATAGGACGAGGGGGCAGATAGGGGGGCCAAAGGACGATGGGACAGATACAGGGGCCCATGAATGAGGTGGCAGACAGAGGGGCCCATGAATGAGGGGGCAGACAGAGGGGCCCATGGATAAGGGGGAAAACAGAGGTGCCCATGGATGAGGGGGCAGACCGAGGGGCCCATGGATGAGGGGGCAGACAATGGGGCCCATGGATGAGAGGGCAGACAACGGGGCCCATGGATGATAGGGCAAACAGAGGTGCCAATGGATGAGGGGGCAGATAGAGGTGCCCATGGAAAAGGGGGCAGACAGAGGGGCCCATTGAAGATGGGGCAGACAGAGGTGTCCATGGATGAGGGGGCAGGCAGAGGTGCCCACGGATGAGGGGGCAGACAGAGTGACTGAAAACCCATTATGACCTAATAATTCTCACAGCTGGGGATTTGTCACAATTGTATCCATTTTAGATAATCCCTCATGAGATAAACAGCCTGGTCTCCGGACTGATACATTTTACCTGCATTGATACATTGTAACAAACTATCAGGACGAGAGAGGTATTGGAGCTGCTCATGTGTTCAGCTCACAGAGGATTGACTGCACTGGATACAATTGTAACAAATACTCAGCTGTGAAAAGTTTTAGGTCAGGACAGGTTTGATACAGAGCACCAAATCCCCCTGTATATACATAGTTACGTGATAAAGATCTGTCTGGCTGCAGCGACCACTAGGGGGAGCTCAGGAGGTTACTGAAGACATGAACCAATCATCTTTACGTTTGCGCCATAAAGCAATAATCCCTACAACTACCCCCTCCCCACTCTTAAAGTGACAGCACTTGCTGTAACTTTGCTCCAGGGGTGGAACAGCAGAGACCCTCAGAACCCTGTTTGGGAATCATTGTCCTAAGAAAACACGGCGTGATTAGTCCTCTATAATTTTACAGCATTTTTTTTAAGCGGTTTAACTTACTTTTTAATATAGCAAACGGCGAGGACCACGGCCGCCATAAAGAACACCAGCGCCAGTATGAGCAGCGTCGTCGGCAATCCTGTGTACAGTAGAAAAAATGTTATGCATTTTTTGCTTTGCTAATACTGATCTTGGGCTACATCATGTCTTATACTCCAATCACATACAAATCTGCATTCAAAAGTCCTCTGATTTCATGTTGCCATAAGCAGTGCATTGTGGGAGCTCTTATGAACTGTTAGGTCACATGACTGGTAGAAGCAGCGACAACCTGCAATGTGTTCTCAAGAGCAACCAGTAGAATTGTGAATGCAGCTTGTGATGTTACTGTAGTATAAGATGTGATGTAAAAACAGAACTGTAAATACAGCTCTGGATGTGACTGGAGTAGAGAAGATCAGTAGAATATCAGTAAAGTGAAGTATCTGCAGAGTTAATTAAGATTTTATTAAGACGTGTAAAATGTTCTTAAATGTTACACCTTAATTAAAGGGCTTGTCCAGAGTTAGGAGAACATGGCTGCTTTCTTCTACAAACAGCGCCACTCCTGTCCATGGGTTGTGTCTGGTATTGCAGATCAGCTGCATCAAAATGGCTGTAGATGAGTGTCAATACCACACACGACCTATGGACAGGTGTGGCGCTCTTTTTGGAAAAAAGC
>NW_027463951.1:77500-105064 GCF_050947455.1 Rhinoderma darwinii
CGGGAGGTTGTTCCACATCTTGAAGAACTAAGCGCAAATCTTCTGTGGATGTCGCTGCTTCCAATCCTTCATGTAATCCCAGACAGACTCCATGATGTAGAGATCAGGGCACTGCCGGTGCCACATCATCACTTCCAGGGCTCTGCCGGGGCCACATCATCACTTCCAGGGCTCTGCCGGGGCCACATCATCACTTCCAGGGCACTGCCGGGGCCACATCATCACTTCCAGCGCTCTGCCGGGGACACATCATCACTTCCAGGGCACTGCCGGTGCCACATCATCACTTCCAGGGCACTGCCGGTGCCACATCATCACTTCCAGGGCACTGCCAGGGCCACATCATCACTTCCAGGGCACTGCCGGTGCCACATCATCACTTCCAGGGCACTGCCGGTGCCACATCATCACTTCCAGGGCACTGCCAGGGCCACATCATCACTTCCAGGGCACGGCCGGGCCACATCATCACTTCCAGGGCACTGCCGGGGCCACATCATCACTTCCAGGGCACTGCCGGGGCCACATCATCACTTCCAGGGCACTGCGGGGGCCACATCATCACTTCCAGGGCACTGCCGGGCCACATCATCACTTCCAGATGATTTATTGTACCGCTCCCCAGGATCCTCCACCATGCTTCACTGCAGACCCTCATTATTGTACCGCTTCCCAGGACCCTCCACCATGCTTCACTGCCGCCTAAAGACCCTCATTATGGTACCGCTCCCCAGGATCCTCCACCATGCTTCACTGCCGCCTGCAGACCCTCATTATTGTATCGCTCCCCAGGACCCTCCACCATGCTTCACTGCTGCCTGCAGACACTCATTATTGTACCACTCCCCAGGACCCTCCACCATGCTTCACTGCTGCCTGCAGACCCTCATTATTGTACCGCTCTCCAGGACCCTCCACCATGCTTCACTGCTTCCTGCAGACCCTCATTATTGTACCGCTCTCCCGGACCCTCCACCATGCTAGATTCTCTAGTGACTGGTATAGTGCCAAGGAATTGGCGCAGGGCAAATGTGGTGCCTATTTTCAAAAAGGGCTCTAGGTCTTCCCCGGGTAATTATAGACCAGTAAGCTTAGCATCTATACATAGAAAACGACAACCCCCCAACATGACCAGGCCATGATAAACTTCTATTATACTATATTCATAGAACACTACAACCCCCAACATGACCCAACCACTGGACATGATCATAATACAATTTTATAATCTCTATACATTACTGTGCAAAAGTTTTCGGCAGTTGTGGAGAAATGCTGTAGAGTGCGAATGATTCATATATAGAAGTGTTAATAGTTATTTTTTATCTATTAACAAAATACAAAGGGAATGAACAGAAGAGAAATGTAAATCACATCAATATTTGGTGTGACCCCCCCTTTGCCTTCATACAGCTTCAATTCCTCTAGGTGCTTGCACAGTTTTTGCAGGAACTCGGCCGGGAGGTTGTTCCACATCTTGAAGAACTAAGCGCAAATCTTCTGTGGATGTCGCTGCTTCCAATCCTTCATGTAATCCCAGACAGACTCCATGATGTAGAGATCAGGGCACTGCCGGTGCCACATCATCACTTCCAGGGCTCTGCCGGGGCCACATCATCACTTCCAGGGCACTGCCGGGGCCACATCATCACTTCCAGCGCTCTGCCGGGGCCACATCATCACTTCCAGGGCACTGCCGGTGCCACATCATCACTTCCAGGGCACTGCCGGTGCCACATCATCACTTCCAGGGCACTGCCAGGGCCACATCATCACTTCCAGGGCACGGCCGGGCCACATCATCACTTCCAGGGCACTGCCGGGGCCACATCATCACTTCCAGGGCACTGCCGGGGCCACATCATCACTTCCAGGGCACTGCGGGGGCCACATCATCACTTCCAGGGCACTGCGGGGGCCACATCATCACTTCCAGGGCACTGCGGGGGCCACATCATCACTTCCAGGGCACTGCCGGGGCCACATCATCACTTCCAGGGCTCTGCCGGGGTTACATCACTTCCAGGGCACTGCAGGGGCCACATCATCACTTCCAGGGCACTGCCGGGGCCACATCATCACTTCCAGGGCTCTGCCGGGGCCACATCATCACTTACAGGGCTCTGCCGGGGCCACATCATCACTTTCAGGGCACTGCGGGGGCCACATCATCACTTCCAGGGCACTGCCGGGGCCACATCATCACTACCAGGGCACTGCCGGGGCCACATCATCACTACCAGGGCACTGCCGGGGCCACATCATCACTTCCAGGGCACTGCGGGGGCCACATCATCACTTCCAGGGCACTGCGGGGGCCACATCATCACTTCCAGGGCACTGCGGGGGCCACATCATCACTTCCAGGGCACTGCCGGGGCCACATCATCACTTCCAGGGCTCTGCCGGGGTTACATCACTTCCAGGGCACTGCGGGGGCCACATCATCACTTCCAGGGCACTGCCGGGGCCACATCATCACTTCCAGGGCTCTGCGTTCTTATATAAGCAGGAGATGGTTTCTAGTGACATTGGCCGGATGTTTGTGGTTGTTGTCCTGCTGCAGAATAAATATGGAGCCAATCAGACGCCTCCCTGATGTTATTACATGATGGATAAGTGTCTACCTGGATTTCTCAGCATTGAGGACACCAATAATCCTGACCAAATCCCCAACTTTATTTGCTAAAAAATGCAGCCCCCAAACTTGCAGGACCCTCCACCATCTTCACTGCCGCCTGCAGACCCTCATTATTGTACCGCTCCCCAGGATCCTCCACCATGCTTCACTGCAGACCCTCATTATTGTACCGCTTCCCAGGACCCTCCACCATGCTTCACTGCCGCCTAACGACCCTCATTATGGTACCGCTCCCCAGGATCCTCCACCATGCTTCACTGCCGCCTGCAGACCCTCATTATTGTATCGCTCCCCAGGACCCTCCACCATGCTTCACTGCTGCCTGCAGACACTCATTATTGTACCACTCCCCAGGACCCTCCACCATGCTTCACTGCTGCCTGCAGACCCTCATTATTGTACCGCTCTCCAGGACCCTCCACCATGCTAGATTCTCTAGTGACTGGTATAGTGCCAAGGAATTGGCGCAGGGCAAATGTGGTGCCTATTTTCAAAAAGGGCTCTAGGTCTTCCCCGGGTAATTATAGACCAGTAAGCTTAGCATCCATTGTGGGGAAAATGTTTGAGGGGCTATTGAGGGACTATATACAGAATTATGTGACAAAAAAATAGTATTACAAGTGACAGCCAGCACGGTTTTACTAAGGACAGAAGTTGTCAAACTAACCTGATCTGTTTTTTATGAAGAGGTAAGCAGACGCCTAGACAGAGGGGCCGCTGTGGATATAGTGTCTATATGAGAGGTGAGCAGAAGCCTAGACAGAGGGGCCGCTGTGGATATAGTGTCTATATGAGAGGTGAGCAGAAGCCTAGACAGACGGGCCGCTGTGGATATAATGATTATATGAGGGGTGAGCAGAAGCCTAGACAGAGGGGCCGCTGTGGATATAGTGTCTATATGAGAGGTGAGCCGAAGCCTAGACAGAGGGGCCGCTGTGGATATAGTGTTTATATGAGAGGTGAGCAGAAGCCTAGACAGAGGGGCCGCTGTGGATGTAGTGTTTATATGAGAGGTGAGCAGAAGCCTAGACAGAGGGGCCGCTGTGGATATAGTGTTTTTGGACTTTGCAAAGGCATTTGACACTGTCCCTCATAGACGTCTAATGGGTAAATTAAGGACTATAGGTTTAGAAAGTATAGTTTGTAATTGGATTGAGAATTGGCTCAAGGACCGCATCCAGAGAGTTGTGGTCAATGATTCCTACTCTGAATTGTCACCGGTTATAAGTAGTGACCCCGGGGTTCAGTGCTGGGACCACTATTATTCAACTTATTTATTAATGATATAGAGGATGGGATTAATAGCACTATATCTATTATTGCAGATGACACCAAGCTATGTAATATAGTTCAGACTATGGAAGATGTTTGTGAATTGCAAGCGGATTTAAAGAGGCTCTGTCACCAGATTTTGCAGCCCCTATCTGCTATTGCAGCAGATCGGCGCTGCAATGTAGATTACAGTAACGTTTTTATTTTTAAAAAACGAGCATTTTTGGCCAAGTTATGACCATTTTCGTATTTATGCAAATGAGGCTTGCAAAAGTACAACTGGGCGTGTTGAAAAGTAAAAGTCCAACTGGGCGTGTATTATGTGCGTACATCGGGGCGTGTTTACTACTTTTACTAGCTGGGCGTTGTGTATAGAAGTATCATCCACTTCTCTTCAGAACGCCCATCTTCTGGCAGTGCAGACACACAGCGTGTTCTCGAGAGATCACGCTGTGTCGTCACTCACAGGTCCTGCATCGTGTCAGACGAGCGAGGACACCGGCACCAGAGGCTACAGATGATTCTGCAGCAGCATCGGCGTTTGCAGGTAAGTCGATGTAGCTACTTACCTGCAAATGCTGATGCTGCTGCAGAATCAACTGTAGCCTCTGGTGCCGACACGATGCAGGACCTGTGAGTGACGTCACAGATCTGCACTGCCAGAAGCTGGGCGTTCTGAAGAGAAGTGGATGATACTTCTCCCACATGATACTTCTCCCGTGGATGATACAACCACATTGAAGGTGTGGTTGTTTTTTGGCCGCAATTCTTCCATGAAGACCACTCCTGGCCAGACTTCTCTGAACAGTAGATGGGTGTACCTGGGTCCCACTGCTTTCTGACAGTTCTGAGCTGATGGCACTGCTGGACATCTTCCGATTTCAAAGACAAATAAGCATGATGTGTCTTTGATCTACTGTACTAAGTTTCCTTGGCCGACCACTGTGTCTATGGTCCCCAATGTTGCCTGTTTCTTTGTGCTTCAAAAGAGCTTGAACAACGCATCTTGAAACCCCGGTCTGCTTTGAAATCTTTGCCAGGGAGAGACCTTGCTGATGCAGTATAACTACCTTGTGTCTTGTTGCTGTGCTCAGTCTTGCCATGGTGGACCTGTGACATGAAACTGTCTTCCACAACCTCACCTTTACAGCAGAGTTAGGCTGTTCCTCACCCAGTTTTAATCCTCCTACACAGCTGTTTCTGTTACAGTTAATAATTTACTGTGTTTCAACCTACATATGAAAATGATGATCTTTATCACCGGTTTGGTATAATTGGTTAATCATACACCTGACTTTAACCTTACAAAATCCATGACTTTGTGCAAGTGTACCTAGAAGAATTGCTACTGTTTGAAGACAAAGGGTGGTCACACAAAATATTGATTTGATTTAGATTTCTCTTCTGTTCATTCACTTTGTATTTTGTGAATTTATCAAAACAACCTATTAATACTTCTATTTTTGAAAGCATTCTTACTTGGCAGTATTTTTCCACAACTGCCTAAAACTTTTGCACAGTACTGCACATAGAACACTACAACCCCCAACATGACCCGACCACTGGACATGACCATAATACAATTCTATTATACTCTATACATAGAACACTACAACCCCCAACATGACCCGACCACTGGACATGACCATAATACAATTCTATTATACTCTATACATAGAACACTACAACCCCCAACATGACCCGACCACTGGACATGACCATAATACAATTCTATTATACTCTATACATAGAACACTACAACCCCCAACATGACCCGACTACTGGACATGACCATAATACAATTTTATTATACTCTATACATAGAACACTACAACCCTCAACATGACCCGACTACTGGACATGACCATAATACAATTCTATTATACTCTATACATAGAACACTACAACCCCCAACATGACCTGGACATGACCATAATACAATTCTATTATTTTTTTTATACATAGAACACTACAACTCCCAACATGACCCGACCACTGGACATTACAATAATGCAATTCTATTATACTCTATACATAGAACACTACAACCCCCAACATGACCCGACTATTGGACATGACCATAATACAATTCTATTATACTCTATACATAGAACACTACAACCCCCAACATGACCTGGACATGACCATAATACAATTCTATTATTTTTTTATACATAGAACACTACAACCCTCAACATGACCTGACCACTGGACTTAACTATAATACAATTCTATAGAAGACATCCACCCAGGGTCGGACCGGATCCAGTAAACATTGGACATGGACATACTCTGTATTGATTGATGGTGGCCCCCACAGAATCATTCCCCTGGTGGGCCCGAGTTGCCCAAGTCTAACACAACATCCTCCAGTTCTTTCGATCTTGGCTTTGAGATGTAGATTGTTCTTCTTTCCATCTTTGGTAAATGCTCCATGTTTCTCCTACTTTTCCTAGACGTGATGTAGACCACCCACAACGTCTTCCATGATGTAACAGGTCTGTCTGCAGTTCTCACTGTTATATGGATCTCACCTTGGTCCTGTGTACAGAGAATGTCGGAGGATTCAGTACCTACCTTTTACATCAGAAGAGAAGGTGGAAAAATAACCCTTCAGGATGAAGGACAGGAGCAAAAATACAATCCCAAAGAGACGAGACATCTCTTATAGTCAGGGGTCCGGCGTGTCCAGGTGCTCCGCTCTGTGAGATGTTCTGAATGAAAGTCTTATACCCATTAAATCCTGGGAATAAGGTTTTCACTTCATAAACGTCTGCTGTCACTCCGAGGACAATGGGTGGAAACTCCTGACGTATGAAGCCCCCGTCTACTTAGCAGACAGATGTCTGGAAAATTGCACTAATGCTGATTCAGACAACACGGAGAACTGAGGAAACACGATAACACGAAGTCTAGGAAGAGAACGTGTAAATAACGCTGATTTATTGTCCTCATGTCACAGTCTCTGTCCTCTCCATCCCGTAAACCATAAGTCCCCAGTATTATGGTAGTTATATTCTTGTATATAGGGGCAGTATTATAGTAGTTATATTCTTGTATATAGGAGCAGTATTATAGTAGTTATATTCTTGTATATAGGGGCAGTATTATGGTAGTTATATTCTTGTATATAGGGGGCAGTATTATAGTAGTTATATTCTTGTATATAGGGGGCAGTATTATAGTAGTTATATTCTTGTATATAGGAGCAGTATTATAGTAGTTATATTCTTGTATATAGGGGGCAGTATTATAGTAGTTATATTCTTGTATATAGGAGCAGTATTATAGTAGTTATATTCTTGTATATAGGGGGCAGTTTTATAGTAGTTATATTCTTGTATATAGGGGCAGTATTATAGTAGTTATATTCTTGTATATAGGAGCAGTATTATAGTAGTTATATTCTTGGATATAGGGGCAGTATTATAGTAGTTATATTCTTGTATATGGGGGCAGTATTATAGTAGTTATATTCTTGTATATAGGGGGCAGTATTATAGTAGTTATATTCTTGTATATAGGGGGCAGTATTATAGTAGTTATATTCTTGTATATAGGGGCAGTATTATAGTTGTTATATTCTTGTATATAGGGGGCAGTATTATAGGAGTTATATTCTGTATATAGGGAGCAGTATTATAGTAGTTATATTCTTGTATATAGGAGCAGTATTATTGTAGTTATATTCTTGTATATAGGGGCAGTATTATAGTAGTTATATTCTTGTATATAGGGGGCAGTATTATAGTAGTTCTATTACTGTATAGAGGAGCAGTATTATAGTAGTTATATTCTTGTATAAAGGAGGCAGTATTATAGTAGTTATATTCTTATATATAGGGAGCAGTATTATAGTAGTTATAGTCTTGTATATAGGGGTCAGTATTATAGTAGTTATATTCTTGTTTATAGGGGGCAGTATAATAGTAGTTATATTCTTGCATATAGGGGCAGTATTATAGTAGTTATATTCTTGTATATAGCGGTCAGTATTATAGTAGTTATATTCTTGTTTATAGGGGGCAGTATAATAATAGTTATATTCTTGTATATAGGAGCAGTAATATAGGAGTTATATTCTTGTATAGAGGAGCAGTATTATAGTAGTTATATTCTTGTATATAGGAGGCAGTATTATAGTAGTTCTATTCTTATATATAGGGAGCAGTATTATAGTAGTTATATTCTTGTATATAGGGGTCAGTATTATAGTAGTTATATTCTTGTTTATAGGGGGCAGTATAATAGTAGTTATATTCTTGTATATAGTGGCAGTATTATAGTAGTTATATTCTTATATATAGGGGCAGTATTATAGTAGTTATATTCTTGTATATAGGAGCAGTATTATAGTAGTTATATTCTTGTATATAGCGGCAGTATTATAGTAGTTATATTCTTGTATATAGGAGGCAGTATTATAGTAGTTATATTCTTGTATATAGGGGTAGTATTATAGTAGTTATATTCTTGTATATAGGGGTAGTATTATAGTAGTTATATTCTTGTATATAGGAGCAGTATTATAGTAGTTATATTCTTATATATAGGGGCAGTATTATAGTAGTTATATTCTTGTATATAGGGGGCAGTATTATAGTAGTTATATTCTTGTATATAGGAGCAGTATTATAGTAGTTATATTCTTGTATATAGGGGCAGTATTATAGTAGTTATATTCTTGTATATAGGGGACAGTATTATAGTAGTTATATTTTTGTATATAGGGGCAGTATTATAGTAGTTATATTCTTGTATATAGGAGGCAGTATTATAGTAGTTATATTCTTGTATATAGGAGCAGTATTATAGTAGTTATATTCTTGTATATAGGGGTAGTATTATTTTAGTTATATTCTTGTATATAGCAGGCAGTATTATAGTAGTTATAGTTTTGTATATAGGGGCAGTATTATAGTAGTTATATTCTTGTATATAGGAGGCAGTATTATAGTAGTTATATTCTTGTATATAGGAGGCTGTATTATAGTAGTTATATTCTTGTATATAGGAGGCTGTATTATAGTAGTTATATTCTTGTATATAGGGGTAGTATTATAGTAGTTATATTCTTGTATATAGCAGGCAGTATTATAGTAGTTATATTCTTGTATATAGGGAGCAGTATTATAGTGGTTATATTCTTGTACATAGGGGTCAGTATTATAGTAGTTATATTCTTGTATATAGGAGCAGTATTACAGTAGTTATATTCTTGTATATAGGGGCAGTATTATAGTAGTTATATTCTTGTATATAGGGGGCAGTATTATAGTAGTTATATTCTTGTATATAGGGAGCAGTATTATAGTAGTTATATTCTTGTATATAGGGCAGTATTATAGTAGTTATATTCTTGTATATAGGGGCAGTATTATAGTAGTTATATTCTTGTATCTAGGGGGCAGTATTATAGTAGTTATATCCTTGTATATAGTAGGCAGTATTATAGTAGTTATATTCTTGTATATAGGAGCAGTATTATAGTAGTTACATTCTTGTATATAGGTGCAGTATTATAGTAGTTATATTCTTGTATATAGGGGGCAGTATTATAGTAGTTATATTCTTGTATATAGGGGGCAGAGAGCCACAGGGTGGAGATCACGGACCTACATTAAGGAGATTGTCAAGGGATGAACACGGGGTGGTGGAGATGTACAATAACCTGTGGATAGTCACTAGAAGAAGCAACTCAGTGGTTATGCGTTGGTTACATTGGTGGTTGCCGTAGAGAAGCAGATGATCAGGGAAAGATGCCGATTGCTGTAATGAAGATGACACGGGGATGGAACCTGGTGGCTGTAGAGAAGAAGACAACAAGGATGAGGGGGATGTACTGTAGAGAAGAAGACATCCAGGGGTGGTGGCTGTAGAGAACAAGATACCAAGGATAGTGGGGGAGGTACTGTAGAGAAAACCACCAAGGGTGGTTGCTATAGAGAAGAAGACATCCAGAGGAGGGTTCTGTAGACAAAAGAGACAATAAGGGGTAGTTGTTGTAGAGAAGAAGACAACCAGTGGTTGTTGTTGTAGAGAAGATGACAACAAGAGGTGGATGCTGTAGAGAACAAGATAACAAGGGTGGAGTGAGGTACTGTAGAGATGAAGACAACTAGAAGTTGTTACTGTAGAGAAGAAGAATACGACAACCAGGGGTGGATGCTGAAGAGAAGGAAACAAACAGGTGGATGCTGTAGAGAAGAAGCCTACAAGAGGTGGATGCTGAAGAGAAGACGAAAACCAGGGGTGGAGGTTGTAGAGAAAAAGAGAACAAGGGTGGAGTGAGGTAATGTAGAGATGAAAACAACAAGAAGTTGTTACTGTAGAGAAGAACACAAAAAGGGGTGGATGCTGTAGGGAAGGGTATAACCATGTGTAGAAGCCGAAGAGAAAAAGACAACCAGGGGTGGAGGTTGTAGAGAAGAAGCCTACAAGGGGTGGATGCTGAAGAGAAGAAGACAAACAGGGGTGGAGGTTGTATAGAAAAAGACACCAAAGGTAGTGTGGGAGGTACTGTAGAGAAGACCACCAAGGGTGGTATCTGTAAAGAAAAAGACAATAAGGAGTGGATGCTGTATAGAAGAAGATAACCTGGGGCGGATACTGTTGAGCACAAGACACTAAGTTTGGAGTGGGAGGTAATGTAGAGAAGAAGACACCAAGGGTAGTGGTGGTGGTTTCTGTAGAGAAGAAGACTACAAGGGGTGGATTCTGTAGAGAAGAAGACATCCAGGGGTGTTTGCTGGTAAGAGGGAAAAAAGGGGGATGGCTACTGTATAGAAGAAGGCAACCAGGGGTTGTTCTTTCTCCTTAGTTGACTTCATTGTATCATGTATAATTTTCCAAAATAAAATAAAATATTGTCCACGACCATGAGACGGTTTCTGGTTGATGCAGTTCTTCCTTCACTTTGAACAATTCCCTATATACTATTTTATAGAGGGACTGAGATTTCACAACACAAGCCAAATCTAATGATTTTGTCCCATTTTTAGAATGTACGTTTGTTCTGGAGCTTCATACAACGTCTTTGCTATTTGTGACATTTTCCCCTTACAGGTTATTTGTTTGGATTTAGTAATAACTTAGGAATGAAACAACAATAATAATATATTGTGGACAAGGCTGGAAGGTTTGGAGCACGGAATGAAGGCTGAACATCTGGTCTGGATTTTTAGAGGAAAGAGCCTCTGGTTGTTCTCAAGAGGGAATTTTTATGAAGAACAGAATCCAGAAGTCCTCCACGGATAGTCGCTCATAGTATGGACACGGCTTTACGCTTCCAGGCCCGGGCTGTCAGTTACCTTCATGATGTTGAGCTGGGAGGACGTCCATTTATAATAGTAACTCTCTCGTTACTCCTTGTGATGAAGTCGTCCATTGCTGCTCTGATCTGTTATCTGGACCCTTGCTACTCTCACTCATCTACTACATAAACCTTCCTCTAATTTCAAAGCAGCTTACATGGAAAGGTTATCAACCAGACTGACAGTAGAGAGACCACGCACCATGAAGTGACAACATGGTTGGAAAAGTTGACCTTCACTCATGTTTCTTGCATGGTTTTGAGACCAGGCAGAAGAGAGACTGTAGGCCAGGGTGAGAGACTGTAGGCCAGGGTGAGAGACTGTAGCCCAGGGTGAGGGACTGTAGCCCAGGGTGAGAGACTGTAGCCCAGGGTGAGGGACGGTAGCCCAGGGTGAGAGACTGTAGGCTAGGGTGAGAGACTGTAGGCTAGAGTGAGAGACTGTAGCCCAGGGTGAGAGACTGTAGCCCAGGGTGAGAGACTGTAGCCCAGGGTGAGAGATTGTAGCCCAGGGTGAGGGACTGTAGCCCATGGTGAGGGACTGTAGCCCAGGGTGAGGGACTGTAGCTCACGGCTCAGTGCAAGAACAGTGGGAAGGAACAGATTTAGGTTTCTGCACCCAATATAGATAAGTAAATGTTTTTATTCTAAAAACTGTTCAAGGGGGAATCCATGGTGTATGTAGGAAAGCAATTCCATCATCAATACAGGAAGGGTTCTTTACAGTAAGGGTGGTAAAAGCCTGAGTGTATTTGTGGGGGTCTACAAACTGGTAACCCCACAACCACTAAAATAAAGTGGCCAATGTCCCCTCTGAGGACCATGCCTACTTAAATGAAAGGGACTATAATATACATGAAACTCCAATGATGAAATCAGTATCAACAATTATAAGGGTTTCGAGATTATCAGATTAATGGGAATTCTCCTACTTTCCCCCTTGACCAAATCTGCGAAGCCAAATTCGCCAATATTGACCAAGTGTTGAGGGACTTTTGAGGATACTGGACCCTGTGGCTGGGTCAAACTCCTCGGCAGCTGCAGGGATCACCTCTATGGTATGCACTCCCTTTAATGCAATGGAACAAAAATGATAAGCAGGTCGATTGCCCTAGAATGGGAATATAAAATGTCCTCCTTATGATACGGTGCTATGACATTCATTAACATTGTCCTCCAGGTTGCATGATTCCAGGGTGGACACTCATCTTCCACCTTGTTTTGTATGTTCTCAAAATGAACACAGCATTTTAAAAAAAAGAAAAACTTAAGATGACAACGATAAAAATTCCAGCCTGACTCTTGTCCTCTTGGGCCCGATGTTTTACAGGAAACAAGCCTGGAAAGTTCAGAGGGCGGTCAGACAACGATTCCTCAGCCAGCTGCCTATGAAACTTCATCCACATGTTGGTAATTCATCGCCATCCTCAGCGGAGACTAAAACCTGCAGCGTGTTTTCCAGCAGACGTCCGGAGGGTCTCGAGCGTCCTCTCCCCAAACATTCTGGACACATGATCCTGGCAATGATCTAAGAGCAGAGATATTGCAACCATCCCGCATTGTCACGATGTGGTGTCACTGGTATCTTCTGTTAGTAAACACATTCCATGCTGTAAAGGGTTTGCCTGACACAGATTCTGTGTCGACGCCCGGGCTTAATCAGCCTTCATCAGCTCCAAAGTCTGCTAGAGTGACGCGATCTGTTACCACTCAGGCTCGCAGGCTGAGGAGAGGGAGAACCTATCACAGCCTGGCCTGACGGTTCTAGCTCCCGCCCTTGGTCTATTTATACACTCACTTTCAGCATGTTCCTTGCCTATGATTCTCTGGTTTCCTGGCTCTGCTATTCCTGCTATTTACCTGATTGACCACTGTAACTTTTTGACCCTGGCTTGCCTGACTATTCTCCTGCTCTGTTTTGCTACTACGTACTCTCCTGGTTTGATTCGGCTCGTTCACCACTGCCTTTTGCTCACGGTTTCCCGTGGGCAACTGCCCCTACTTCCCCTTTGCTTCTGTGTGTCCTTGTCTTGTGTTGTCTGTCTTGCACTTACTGAGCGTAGGGACCGTCGCCCAGTTGTACGCCGTCACTTAGGACAGGCCGTGCAAGTAGGCAGGGACTGAGTTGCGGGTAGATTAGGGCTCACCTGTCGTCTCCCTACCCCGATTCATTACATAATCACAGGCCCTATACCTTTTCTTACCCTGGTCCCTGATTCTACTATGGATCCCCTTGAGGCCCTGGCTCAGCAAATGCAGGGTCTCTCCCTACAGGTCCAAGACCTGGCTCAGAGGTTCAACCAGCGTGATGCTACCCAGATAGTACCCTTCACCTCACCTCTTGAACCCCACCTCAAGTTGCCTGACCGGTTGTCAGGGGACCGGAGGACTTTTTTCTCTTTTCGGGAGAGTTGTAGACTTTATTTCCAATTAAGACCCCACTACTCAGGTTCTGAGAGCCAGCGAGTGGGTATAATTAGGTCCCTGTTCCAGGACGGCCCCCAGGAATGGGCCTTCTCCTTGGCTCCTGACGCCCCTGAACTTTCTTCTGTTGACCTTTTTTTTTCTGCTCTCGGGCTCATCTATTACGAGACTGACAAGACTGCCTTTGCCGAGAGTCAGCTGGTGACCTTACGTCAGGGTAAGAGACCCGTTGAGTAGTACTGTTCTGACTTTAGGAAGTGGTGTGTAGCTTGTCGGTGGAATGACCCTGCCTTGAGGTGCCAGTTTAGATTGGGTCTGTCGAACGCCCTTAAAGACCTGTTAGTTAGCTATCCCACCTCTGACTCTCTAGATCAGGCTATGGCTTTAGCGGTACATCTTGACCCACGTCTCAGGGAACGACGACTTGAACGTTCTGGTGCCTTCACCTCTGGCTCCCCTTTGATGGCTCCAGAGGTTCCGCTGCTTCGTTCTTCCACGGGGGAACTCGGATGAACCTATGCAACTCGGGGCCTCCGTGTCTCTCCAACAACGTAGAGATTTCCGCAGGAAGAATGGTCTCTGCTTCTATTGTGGGGATGACAAGCATCAATTGAACTCCTGTCCCAGGCGCAAGAATAAGCAGCCGGAAAACTTCCGCGCCTAAGTGACCATCGGGGAGGTCACTTGAGCGCACAGCTATTTCCCGTTAACATGAAGCCTAATAAAATCTTGCTTCCCTTTCAGGTCTCTTTTGATGGAAGGTCTGCCACCGGCAGTGCCTTCGTGGATTCAGGGTCTGCTGCTAATATTATGTCTGTGGAATTTGCTATGTCTCTAGATATGCCACTAATTAATTTGCCTAAACCTGTCCCGGTAGTGGGTATCGACTCCACTCCGCTTGCTAATGGTTATTTTATGCAGCATACCCCTGTTTTTGAACTCATTGTTGGCTCCATTCATTTGGAGCAGTGTTCTGTGTTAGTGATGCAGGGATTATCGTCCGATTTGATTTTAGGTCTCCCTTGGTTGCAGACGCATAATCCCACTTTTAACTGGAATACTGGGGATCTTACTAAATGGGGTAATGAATGCATGACGTCATGTTTTTCTATTAATTTGGTTTCTCTTGCTGAGGAGGTGAACACTCTACCTGAGTTTATTCAGGACTTCGCGGATGTCTTTTCTAAAAAGGCCTCCGAAGAGTTACCTCCTCATAGAGAGTACGATTGCGCAATCGACTTGGTAACAGGAGCTAAGTTCCCTAAAGGTAGGATATTTAATCTCTCTTGTCCTGAACACTGGCGTAGCAATTGCGGCTGGGCCCCGAAGCCAGGGGGGCCCACAGCCCCCCGCACCACATCAATAAAAAGTTACTATAGTAACTCGGGCCGCGGGCCCCTGTTACTATAGTAACAGACCTTACTTACCTTCCTGGTTCCGGATCGCAGCGGAGGTCCTGACGTCAAGCGCTGACCGTCTTTTTGACGGGGGCGCCTTTTGACAGCGGCGCGTAAAAAAAATTACCGTCGCCACAGAACATCGTAAGACCCATTCAAATGAATGGGCAGATGTTTGCCGACGCTTTTGAGCCGCATTTTCGGACGTAATTCAATGCTAAAACGCCCGAATTACGTCCGTAAATAGGGTGTGTGAACCCAGCCTTAGTGACGCCCCGGCTGCTAGTGCTGCATTGTTGGGTCACTTAGGAGACCCAGCGATGCAGCTGAAAGCTGCGGACCGTCGGCCATGAGGAGTTTGCGGGGGGGGGCCCAATAAGTACTTTTGCATCGGGGCCCATGAGCCTTTAGGTACACCACTGGTCCTGAACGTGAAGCCATGAGAGAATATATCCAGGAAAGCATGGCCAAGGGTTACATTCGGCCCCCTACTTCTCCGGTAGGTGCTGGCTTCTTCTTCGTGGGGAAGAAGGATGGTGGTATTAGGCCGTGCATCGATTACCGAAGTTTAAATTCCTGATCTCTTCAATCAGGTTCAGGGGGCCCAATGGTTGCCACTTCCTGGAGGGGGCTAGGCACCAGGTAACGGTTCTTACTGACCACAAGAATCTGGTGTTCCTAGAATCTGCCCAGAGGCTAAACCCGAGACAAGCTCGATGGGCGTTGTTTTTTACGAGATTCAACTTTGTGGTCACCTATAGGGCTGGATCAAAAAATATCAAAGCTGATGCTCTGTCGCGTAGCTTCATGGCCAGCCTTCCTCCTGAGGAGGATCCCGCTTGTATTTTGCCCCCAGGTATAATGTGGATTCAGACTTAGCCTCCGAAATTGTGGCTGATCAAGGTTCAGCTCCCGAGAACCTTCCTGAGAACAAGCTGTTCTCCTGCAATTCCGGCTAAGGGTACTCAGGGAGAATCATGACTCCGTGCTATGTGGCCACCCAGGCATCCTGGGTACCAAGCACCTAATTTCCAGAACCTATTGGTGGCCTGGGTTGCTTAAAGACGTTAAGGCCTACGTCGACGCTTGTGAAATTTGTGCTAGGTCCAAGAATCCCAGGTCCCAACCAGCGGGCTTACTATGTTCTTTGCCCATTGCCCAGAGACCTTGGACCCATATCTCCATGGATTTTATCACCGATCTGCCTCCATCCCAAGGCAAGTCGGTGGTGTGGGTTGTAGTAGATCGCTTCAGTAACATGTGCCACTTTGTACCCCTCAAGAAACTACCCAATGCCAAGACGTTAGCTACCTTGTTTGTCAAACACATCCTGCGTCTCCATGGGGTTCCGGACAATATTGTTTCTGACAGAAGGGTACAATTTGTTTCATTGTTTTGGAGAGCTTTCTGTAAAAAGCTGGAGATTGATCTGTCCTTCTCCTCTGCCTTCCATCCTGAAACTAATGGCCAAACTGAGAGGACTAATCAGTCTCTAGAACAATATTTAAGGTGTTTTATCTCTGACTGTCAATATGATTGGGTCTCATTCATTCCCCTCGCCGAATTTTCCCTTAATAACCGGGTCAGTAACTCGTCAGGGGTCTCCCCCTTTTTCTGTAATTTTGGGTTTAATCCACGGTTCCCCTCCGTTTCACCTGGTAGTTCCAACAATCCCGAGGTAGATGTCATTCATCAGGAACTGTGCACAGTTTGGGCCCAGGTTCAGAAGAACCTAGAGGCGTCCCAGAGCATACAAAAACTCAGGCAGATAGAAGACGCTCTGCTAACCCCTTGTTTATGGTCGGGGATCTGGTGTGGCTATCGTCAAAGAACTTGCGCCTTAAAGTCCCGTCCAAGAAGTTTGCTCCCCGGTTTATAGGGCCGTACAAGGTCATTGAAGTCCTCAATCCTGTCTCCTTCCGACTGGTGTTGCCCCCATCTTTTCGAGTGCACGACGTGTTTCATGCCTCCCTCCTTAAACGCTGCTCCCCGTCCTTGGCTCCCTCGAGGAAACCTCCTGTCCCCGTTCTTACCCCTGAGGGGGTAGAATTCGAGGTGGCCAAGATTGTGGACAGCAAGATGGTCCAAGGCTCCCTCCAGTACCTGGTCCATTGGAGAGGATACGGGCCTGAGGAGAGGACTTGGGTACCCGCCCGGGATGTTCACGCTGGGGTATTGGTCAGGAGGTTCTACCTTCGTTTCCCCAATAAACCAGGTCCATCTAGAAAGGGTCCGGTGGCCCCTCATAAAAGGGGGGGTACTGTTAAGGATCTGCCAGGTACAGCTTCTGTATCTACGCCCATAGGTAATCAGTCTGCACCTGTTTTATCTCAGACTGTCAAAATAATTGGGTCTCCTTCATTCCCCTCGCCTAATTTTCCCTTAATAACCAGGTCAGTAGCTCGTCGGGGGTCTCCCCCTTCTTCTGCAATTTTGGGTTTAATCCACGGTTCTCCTCCGTTACACCTGGTGGTTCCAACAATCCCGAGGTAGAGGTCGTTCATCGTGAACTGTTAAATGTCTGGGCCCAGGTTCAGAAGAACCTTGAGGCGTCCCAGAGCATCCAAAAGACTCAGGCAGATAAAAGACGTTCAACTAACCCCCTATTTGTGGTCGGGGATCTGGTGTGGCTGTATTCTAAAAATGTGCGCATTAAAGTTCCGTCCAAGAAATTTGCTCCCCGGTATATAGGGCCGTACAAGATCATTGAATTCCTCAACCCTGTCTCCTTCCGGCTGGAGTTACCACCTCTTTTCAGATACACAACGTGTTCCATGGCTCCCTCTTGAAAAGCTGCTCCCCGTCCTTGGCTACATCGAGGAAACCTCTGGTCCCTGTTCTCACTCCTGATGGGGTAGAATTCGAGGTAGCCAAGATTGTTGACAGCAGGATGGTCCAAGGCTCCCTCCAGTACCTAGTCCATTGGAGAGGATATGGGCCTGAGGAGAGGACTTGGGTACCCGCCCGGGTTGTTCACGCCGGTATTTTGCTCAGGAAGTTCCATCTTCGGTTCCCCAACTAGCCAGGTCCACCTAGGAAGGGTCCAGTGGCCCCTCATAAAAGGGGGGGGTACTGTAAAGGGTTTGCCTGACACAGGTTCTGTGTCGACACCCGGGGTTAATCAGTCTTCATCAGCTCCAAGGTCTGCTAGAGTGACGCTATCTGTTACCACTCAGGCTTGCAGGCTGAGGAGAGGGAGAACCTATCACATCCTGGCCTGAAGGTTCTAGCTCCCGCCCTTGGTCTATTTATACCCTCACTTGCAGCATGTACCTTGCCTGTAATTCTCTGGTTTCCTGGCTCTGCTATTTCTGTTATTTACCTGATTGACCGCTGTAACTTTTTGACCCTGACTTGCCTGACTATTCTCCTGCTCTGTTTTGCTACTACGTACTCCCCTGGTTTGATTCGGCTCGTTCACCACTGCCTGTTGCTCACGGTTTTCCGTGGGCAACTGTCCCTACTTCCCCTTTGCTTCTGTGTGCCCTTGTCTTGTGTTGTCTGTCTTGCACTTACTGAGCGTAGGGACCGTCGCCCAGTTGTACGCCGTCACTTAGGACGGGCCGTGCAAGTAGGCAGGGACTGAGTTGCGGGTAGATTAGGGCTCACCTGTAGTCTCCCTACCCCGATTCATTACACGTGCATTGCTTATTGCTAATGCCTTTCCTAATGAGTCCCAGGAAATACTATTATCAGAATGCAAAAAACAAAAAATTGCCATTATGGCCTCTCAGCTGCTGGAAATTGTATAATGTGAGAAGTTTGTGCTTCAGGATCTGGAACATCTCAGCTTAAGAATAAGTCATGGTGATTCAAGGCATTCAGGGCACAACGACCACAGATAAGATGACGACAACGACCGTTCGCATCTTATGGGGTCACATACAAGGTCTAAGGTTAAATAGCAATTTCCTGACTTATTATCCATTAACAAATACCTATATATCCAGGGGAGGACCTATAGAATGGGCAGCCAAGGGGACCTTACAGGGGGAATGGGATCGTCCTTCATGTTTATGGAGAATCAAGTGTTGGACCAACAGAAACATTGACTACTTTCTACCTGGTGCCAAGTCATGCGGATTTCAAGATCAGAGTGCAGATTTGTAATACCCATACTGACCACAGGGAGGCGACATTTAGGATGGGGTGATAACCTGAAAACTATATCACATACATTGATTGGTGATGCCTTAAGGCAATGTTCCTTCTAAGTCTTGGCAGCTCCTGAGCAGGGTAGTTAGGGAGCAGGACAAGTCTCCATCAATGGTGGGCGATCTGATGACCAAAAGTAACACCTCCAGTAACCGCGAATATAGCGACTAAATAAGAGAATAAGAAAACGGATTTTAAATTTGTTTTAATTACTTTTTTAAATACTATAATATTACAAGTCCAGCAGTAAAATAAACGACAGTTACAATCACCAATTATAGGCATCAATGAGAGAATCCCTCCTTACACCACTGCCCCTATAGATAGCGCCACACAGATCCCCTGTACATAATGCCACACAGACCCCCCTGTAGATAGCGCCACACAGACCCCCCTGTAGATAGCGCCACACAGATCCCCTGTACATAATGCCACACAGACCCCCCTGTAGTAAGCGCCACACATACCCCCCTGTAGATAGCGCCACACAGAACCCCTGTAGATAGCGCCACACAGACCCCTTGTACATAATGCCACACAGACCCCCCTGTAGATAGCGCCACACAGACCCCCCTGTAGATAGCGCCGCACAGACCCCCTGTAGATAATGCCACACAGACTCCCCTATAGATAGAGCCACACAGACCCCCTGTAGATAATGCCACACAGACCCCCTGTAGATAATGCCACACAGACCCCCTGTAGATAGTGCCACACAGACCCCCGCTGTAGATGGCGCCATACAGATTCCCCCTGTAGATAGTGCCACACAGACCCCCGCTGTAGATAGCGCCACACAGACCCCCTTGTAGATAGCGCCACACATACCCCCCTGTAGATAGCGCCACACAGAACCCCTGTAGATAGCGCCACACAGACCCCCTGTGCATAATGCCACACAGACCCCCCTGTAGATAGCGCCACACAGACCCCCCTGTAGATAGCGCCGCACAGACCCCCTGTAGATAATGCCACACAGACTCCCCTATAGATAGAGCCACACAGACCCCTGTAGATAATGCCACACAGACCCCCTGTAGATAGTGCCACACAGACCCCCGCTGTAGATAGCGCCATACAGATTCCCCCCTGTAGATAGTGCCACACAGACCCCCGCTGTAGATAGCGCCACACAGACCCCCTTGTAGATAGCGCCACACATACCCCCCTGTAGATAGCGCCACACAGAACCCCTGTAGATAGCGCCACACAGACCCCCTGTGCATAATGCCACACAGACCCCCCTGTAGATAGCGCCACACAGACCCCCCTGTAGATAGCGCCGCACAGACCCCCTGTAGATAATGCCACACAGACTCCCCTATAGATAGAGCCACACAGACCCCCTGTAGATAATGCCACATAGACCCCCTGTAGATAATGCCACACAGACCCCCTGTAGATAGTGCCACACAGACCCCCGCTGTAGATAGCGCCACACAGACCCCCTGTAGATAATGCCACAAAGACCTCCCTGTAGATAGCGCCAAACAGATCCCCTGTACATAATGCCACACAGACTCCCCTATAGATAGCACCACACAGACCCCATGTAGATAATGCCACACAGACCCCATGTAGGTAGCGCCACACAGACCCCATGTAGATAGCACCACACAGACCCCATGTAGATAATGCCACACAGACCCCCTGTAGATAGCACCACACAGACCCCATGTAGATAATGCCACACAGACCCCATGTAGGTAGCGCCACACAGACCCCATGTAGATAGCGCCACACAGACCCCATGTAGGTAGCGCCACACAGCCCCCCTGTAGATAGTGACACACAGACCCCCTGTAGATAGTGACACACAGACCCCCTGTAGATAATGCAATACAGACCCCTTGTATATACTGCTACACAGCAAACCCCCCTCCCCTTGTATATACTGCCACACAGCAATCCCCCCCTGTATATTACCACACATCCCCCACAAAAAACAAGAGATTCTACTTACCTTGCCCCGCTCCCGCGACGGACGGAGCGCTACACTGCCTCTCAGGCGGGACGCATGCGCAGACCGGTGTGATGTGACATCATCACGCCAGCCTGCGCAGGGAGTCCTCCCAGCGCCTTATAGGGAGCACTGCTTACAGGTATAAGAAAATTCAGTTTCTATTACTTGTTATGAACATCTCCTGCGATTCCTCGCTATAATCTGGCTTCACCGGGGATGTCCCTCCTGCAGCTTTATCCAGGCTGTGGCCGGACACGAGGACGGGAACGTCTTGAGATATTTTTAGATGTTGACAATAAATTGAGAAACTTAAAAAAAAAGCCCTGGCTCCGACCTCCGGACAAACAATGATCAGATTCCAATACAATTTATTTATTCCTCTCCATGGAAGAATCTTATGTTCCAGATCTTGTCTTCGTCTGGGGACTTTCTGAGAATGGATTTTTGCTGAAACATCATTGTCTGCAGATTCCGATCCAAGAAAGAAACCAAGACCGGTCAAAGCAAATCTCACGTCTCTTTAAGGATTCCCCTTAATGTATAAAAGGCTCGAACGTCCTCTGGTGAACCATTTATGAGTTACATCTACTGATCTTCGTCAACAGGTGCTGGGTGACAACCACTGATGGGAACCATTACAATGTTTTTCGGGGTGTCATGCAGCTTTCATCAGACCCTAAATTCCAAGGCTGGGGCTCCATGGCGACTTCACCCGATGCGAGGATCGCAAGGTTGTGTCACGATCTGTGGGTATGTGGACCCACTGGGCCGAAGCGCCATAGCGGGATAGCAGCTGGCCAAACAGGGTACCAAGTAAAGTCTATAGTCCGGGTAAGAGTACCTGTGGTAGTTCAGACAGTATCGATGATTAGGCTCGGATGGGACCTTGGCAGCAGACACCAGGCGTGGTGTAACACAGCAGACGTGATCGGTGGCACAACATGACTCCAACTCTCTAAGGCACAGGAACAAAGTAGCACGGGATACAGGATACAGGTAGCAGAACGGGAACACTGGGAACTGGAAAACACTAAGGGACCATTTGCAAAGACTAACACGGGTAAACACAACAATGCTCAGGCAACGAAGTAAGGGGCAGGGCCTTTCTTATAGTCCAGGGTGAGTATGGGCTAATTAATGACTCATGTGCGCGCGCGCTGGCCCTTTAAGGCCAGGCACGAGCATGTGCACGCACTCTACGGGACACAGTTGAACGAAGCGGAAGTGAGCGCTAACGTCTCCTGAGGAGGAGATGCGGGCCAGCGCTCACAGGACCATGGCTGCGGCCGTCGGGGGGGGGGGGGTGTGTGAGTAATCCTGACTGTTTGTGGCCATGGGCGTTGCAGGTTGTAGGAATGCATGTGAACATGATGCAACCGCTACGCGACATACATAAGAAATCTCCGTCTGTTGGATTCTTGGTCGCAGATGACAAATCGCGTGCAACTTTCCAGCATTGATTGCAAAGTAAGTCGTGCTCGGCTGTGACACATTTGCCACAATTTAAACATTTTTGGGTGTCTTTTGGATGTCGCAAAGTCTAAATCACATTCGACTTGCAAATTAAATGCAGCCTAAGGGTATGTTCACACGAGGGCGTCCGTTACGGCTGAAATTACGGGGATGTTTCAGCCTGAAAACATCCCCGTAATTTCAGCCGTACCGGCATGTGCAGGCGCTTGAGCGCCGCGTCAATTACGGCCGGAATTAGCGCTGCTATTCATTGGAGTCAATGAATAACGGCTCTAATTACGGCCAAAGAAGTGACAGGTCACTTCTTTGACGCGGGCGTCTATTTACGCGCCGTTATTTGACAGCGGCGCGTAAATTTACGCCTCGTGTTAACAGACAAACGTCTGCCCATTGCTTTCAATGGGCAGATGTTTGTCAGCGCTATTGAGGCGCTATTTTCGGGCGTAATTCGGGGCAAAAACGCCCGAATTACGTCCGTAAATAGGCCGTGTGAACATACCCTAAAACAGTCACGCGACAGCAAGTCTCAGTCACATTACACACATTCTTGTTGCGCGGACAATGTCGCTGTGTAGCTCTGGGCTAAATCTACAATGCGTTCCACAGACTCCCACCTACTCCGACTGCTAAGTGTCCTAGTAATTGTAGCATTCTATAGATGAATCAGGGAGAGCAGGATGAACATTGATATGGTCCTGTCCAGGCGGCTTCCCTTTCACTTTTCAGAACCGAACTGAGGCAGATTCGGGCGTGTGAAGATTTATCCAATATAGTTGGAAGTTGCATCTTTAAGGGACATCTGGCACAAGAGTCCGACCCCTTATATTGGGAGAAGGAGCCCTGGTGGAGACGGACTAGTTTGTGCATTTGCACATAAGTGACCAGAAGTGTAGATGAGGCTCATGTGCGGTCGGAAATGTTTTTATACAGTCTTCTCAGGGGCACAAGAAGTTATCATGGGGTCCCATATCTAAAACTTGGAATTGGGTCTCAGTTCTATCCATTCCCAGCAGGTCGGGGTCAGAGACTGTGAAGTATAACAGAGTTTTTATTTCTTCTTCTGTCTCTCAGTTCCTTGTACCTTTTGCTTCATCTCCATAGCCTCTCACTGCCCTACATACGCTCTCCTTCCCGCTTCTCCCGCACTCTCAATCTTTCACCCTTGCGCTCCCTTCCGTATGTAGTTCCCATGCTCTCATTGCCAGCACTCCTTTAATAACGGGGGTGGCCCGAATCTACTGGGTCCCATAGCAGTTGCTAGTCCTCCTCCCATGGTATTTCCACTGTTCAGTCTTTGGAGTATCACATAAAACCAGTTGGACCTTGTAACTGGTCAAGGAACCCAACATGCCCTGGATTATGCCCCCGATCAGCTCACAGGGGTAGGGGGGTAGCTCAACTCTCTCGGAGTTCCTTGAAGAAGTTATTGGGGTCTGAATTGATGGCTGCCGTCCTCTAATATCCCCAGATGTCCATCAATATTCAGTGCAGATAGAAAGAAAATAAATTGTTCAACTAAGAGACCCCCAGAACTGTCCTGAGCATTGTCTATGGCCACTGCGGGACCATCCCGGGACTAGAAGTATTGATGGCTCATGATCGGTCCAGATGTGGAGGAGGAATCCCATCATCTTCATATCACTTATTCCAAGGTGCAGGTCAGTTCTGATGGAATTTAGCTTCATGTTGCTGGATCAGACGGTGATCGGCGCCTCAGAATTGTTCCTGGTGTTATTTTAAGAGGTTTTTGTTTCTAATAAATCCTAAGTAAACGAGGCGCAACTCCCACTCACTGTTTAGATATGAAAAATATTATCTGCATCTGTAATGACATCAACTTTATCGGAATTTCTCACAAACTTCACAAAAAATTCCAGTAAAGGAGAAATTGTATATATTTCTTTAAGCTTATTTAGGAAGTAGAGATCTCTATAAATAGAAATTGGGGTCCAGATTGACTGTCAATTATACCTACAGTCCAGGATGCCAATGAAAATGTTAACGTTTCGATTTTGATGTGCCCCATAGGTCAATAGAAGGTGAGAAAGAATCGACTGACGTCTCATCTGCAACGGAGGGGTAAAATTGTCTGAATCTCTCCTGTGTCACTGACCCCTTATGTACAGTCACTGTGTGCAGTCTCTTCCTCCTGTGCAGTCAGTGTGTGCAGTCTCTTTCTCCTGTGCAGTCTCTGTGTGCAGTCTCCTCCTCCTGGGCAGTCTCTGTGTGCAGTCTCCTCCTGGGCAGTCACTGTGTGCAGTCTCCTCCTGGGCAGTCACTGTGTGCAGTCTTTTCCTCCTGGGCAGTCACTGTGTGCAGTTTCTTCCTCCTGGGCAGTCTCTGTGTGCAGTCTCCTCCTCCTGGGCAGTCTCTGTGTGCAGTCTCCTCCTCCTGGGCAGTCTCTGTGTGCAGTCTCCTCCTCCTGGGCAGTTTCCTTTTTCTGTGCAGTCACTGTGTGCAGTCTCTTCCTCCTGGGCAGTCTCTGTGTGCAGTCTCTTCCTCCTAGGCAGTCTCTTCCTCCTGTGCAGTCTCTGTGTGCAGTCTCTTCCTCCTGTGCAGTCTCTGTGTGCAGTCTCTTCCTCCTGTGCAGTCTCTGTGTGCAGTCTCTTCCTCCTGTGCAGTCTCTGTGTGCAGTCTCTTCCTCCTGTGCAGTCTCTGTGTGCAGTCTCTTCCTCCTAGGCAGTCTCTTCCTCCTGTGCAGTCTCTGTGTGCAGTCTCTTCCTCCTGTGCAGTCTCTGTGTGCAGTCTCTTCCTCCTGTGCAGTCTCTGTGTGCAGTCTCTTCCTCCTGTGCAGTCTCTGTGTGCAGTCTCTTCCTCCTGTGCAGTCTCTGTGTGCAGTCTCTTCCTCCTGGGCAGTCTCTGTGTGCAGTCTCCTCCTCCTGGGCAGTCTCCTTTTTCTGTGCAGTCACTGTGTGCAGTCTCTTCCTCCTGGGCAGTCTCTGTGTGCAGTCTCTTCCTCCTGGGCAGTCTCCTTTTTCTGTGCAGTCACTGTGTGCGGTCTCTTCCTCCTGGGCAGTCTCTTCCTCCTGTGCAGTCTCTGTGTGCAGTCTCTTCCTCCTGGGCAGTCTCTTCCTCCTGTGCAGTCTTTTCCTCCTGGGCAGTCTCTGTGTGCAGCCTCTTCCTCCTGTGCAGTCTCTGTGTGCAGTCTCTTCCTCCTGGGCAGTCTCTGTGTGCAGTCTCTTCCTCCTGGGCAGTCTCTTCCTCCTGTGCAGTCACTGTGTGCAGTCTCTTCCTCCTGGGCAGTCTCTGTGTGCAGTCTCTTCCTCCTGGGCAGTCTCTGTGTGCAGTCTCCTCCTCCTGGGCAGTCTCCTTTTTCTGTGCAGTCACTGTGTGCAGTCTCTACCTCCTGGGCAGTCTCTGTGTGCAGTCTCTTCCTCCTGGGCAGTCTCTGTGTGCAGTCTCTTTCTCCTGGGCAGTCTCTTCCTCCTGGACAGTCTCTTCCTCCTGTGCAGTCTCTTCCTCCTGGGCAATCTCTGTATGCAGTGTCTTCCTCCTGTGCAGTCTCTGTGTGGAGTCTCTTCCTCCTGGGCAGTCTCTGTGTGCAGTCTCTTCCTCCTGGGCAGTCTCTGTGTGCAGTCTCTTCCTCCTGGGCAGTCTCTGTGTGCAGTCTCCTCCTCCTGGGCAGTCTCCTTTTTCTGTGCAGTCACTGTGTGCAGTCTCTACCTCCTGGGCAGTCTCTGTGTGCAGTCTCTTCCTCCTGGGCAGTCTCTGTGTGCAGTCTCTTTCTCCTGGGCAGTCTCTGTGTGCAGTCTCTTCCTCCTGGACAGTCTCTTCCTCCTGTGCAGTCTCTTCCTCCTGGGCAATCTCTGTATGCAGTCTCTTCCTCCTGTGCAGTCTCTGTGTGGAGTCTCTTCCTCCTGGGCAGTCTCTGTGTGCAGTCTCTTCCTCCTGGGCAGTCTCTGTGTGCAGTCTCTTCCTCCTGTGCAGTCACTGTGTGCAGTCTCTTCCCCCTGGGCAGTCTCTGTGTGCAGTATCTTCCTCCTGGGCAGTCTCTGTAGTATTATAGTAGTTATATTCTTGTATATAGGGGACAGTATTATAGTAGAAATATTCTTGTATATAGGAGGCAGTATTATAGTAGTTATATTCTTGTATATAGGAGCAGTATTATAGTAGTTATATTCTTGTATATAGGGGGCAGTATTATAGTAGTTATATTCTTGTATATAGGAGCGGTATTATAGTAGTTATATTCTTGTATATAGGGGGCAGTATTATAGTAGTTATATTCTTGTATATTGGGGCAGTATTATAGTAGTTATATTCTTGTATATAGGAGCAGTATTATAGTAGTTATATTCTTGTATATAGGGGGCAGTATTATAGTAGTTATATTCTTGTATATAGGGGGCAGTATTATAGTAGTTATATTCTTGTATATAGGGGCAGTATTATAGTATTATATTCTTGTATATAGGAGCAGTATTATAGTAGTTATATTCTTGTATATAGGGGGCAGTATTATAGTAGTTATGTTCTTGTATATAGGGGCAGTATTATAGTAGTTATTTTCTTGTATATAGGAGGTAGTATGATAGTAATTATATTCTTGTATATAGGGGGCAGTATTATAGTAGTTATATTCTTGTATATAGGGGCAGTATTATAGTAGTTATATTCTTGTATAGAGGGGGCAGTATTATAGCAGTTATATTCTTGTATATAGGGGCAGTATTATAGTAGTTATATTCTTGTATATAGGAGCAGTATTATAGTAGTTATATTCTTGTATATAGGGGCAGTATTATAGTAGTTATGTTCTTGTATATAAGGGTAGTATTATAGTAGTTATATTCTTGTATATAGGAGGCAGTATTATAGTAATTATATTCTTGTATATAGGGGCAGTATTATAGTAGTTACATTCTTGAATATAGGGGGCAGTATTATAGTAGTTATATTCTTGTATATAGGGGCAGTATTATAT